>NC_067438.1:17178012-17328981 GCF_009764475.1 Pristis pectinata | reverse complement strand
GGACGGGACCAGGGAGAGAGATCAGTCGGGGTCAGTGCAACACCAACAGGCTGCAGCAGCCCCCATGGTGCGCGGTGAGCACTGTGCGGGCTGTCAGTAGAGATACACAGGCTTCCAGTGCAGGCGGACAGCTCACGGCGAAGGGCAGGGAGCTCTCCCGGGTGGGACACGTCCCCAGAGCACTGGGTGGGACCTGTCCTGTCTGTCCCACGTCAGACCCCTCCCTCCCCCTCCAGTCAGACCACCCCCACCATCCCTGGTTGGACCACCTGGTCGGACCCACCCCTCCCCCTCCATTCCCAGTCAGACCTTCCCCTCTCCCTCCGGCCCCGGATAGACCCCTCCCCACCCCCGTCCCCAGTGGGACCCCCCCTCCCCCATCGTCCCTGGTGGGACCCCCCCTGTCCCTGGTGGGACGTTACCTGTGCAGCTCCAGCTGGTAGTTGACGATGTCGGCAATGGCCTGGGCGTCGGCCGCCGAGCCGGACAGAGCACAGTAGATCCTCTGGTGGAGGGGGGAGAGCTTGTCCATCACACGGTTCACCACTGCCTCCCTGGGGACACAGCAACACCGTCACCCTGCCATCCCAGGACCTCTCCCCATGCCCCACCCCACCTGCCTGACATAGTCCTGGGACCTCTCCCCAGCCCCCCCCCCCCCCCCCACAGTCCCGGGACCTCTCACCACCCCCCTCACTGACACAGTCCCAGGACCTCTCCCAACCCCACCCACCTCCCCACCTCCCCTCCGGAACCCTCTCCCCACTCTGCTACCCCACTCCCTCCGCTCCAACACCTCAAACCAGCAGCACAGATGGGTGGACACTGCTGCTGGTGGGAACCTCTCCACGGTCAGCAGGCCAGGGTCAGGGTCAGCAGGTCCAGCTCTGGAGGCCAGACCCCAGGCAGCATGGGGCAGTGACACAGACAGGGCTACTGGCTCAGGACGTTACACAGGCTCGGACACCCCTCCCAGGGGCTCACCGGAACCTGGAACAGGTGACCTGCTCATCGGTCTCGCTGCTGTCCGTGGGGTCTTGCTGTGCACAAGGTCACGGTGTTCCCCACGTCACGCTACAGTGCTGCACCAGTGACTGGACTATCAGCCGGAGTCCGGACCCCACCCAGGGCCGTGGGTTCAGATCCCAGCCTGCCGGGGTCAGATCCAGGAGGGGGTGAGGGGGCCGTGAAGCAGCAGGACCACCAAGGCAGAGAAAGCCGAGGACCACGTGCTGGCAAACGGGATTGGTACAGATGGGGACGCTGGTCAGCAGGAAGATTGTGGACCGAAGGGCCTGTTGCTGTGCTGTATAAATTGGTGATGAAATAAATCTGGAACCGGGGTCAGAGATGCAGCCATGGACCACTAGACCCACGCACCCAACGTCAGGGCAGCAGCTGCCCTCCCTCCCCAGACTGGTGGGGGGGTGGGGGGGTGGGGTCCGGACTGGCCAACATGGGGGTGTTCCCAACTGCCCCACACTAGGGCAATCAGTGTGGGCCTTGCCAGTGGTGTCCACCAGTGGGCGAGCGATGGCCCGGTCAGTGGGTTCACCTCCTGGGGCGCGGTGTCACAGGGCAAAGGTGAGAACCAACCTACCCTGCCGAGACACGGGAGTCAGAGGCGATCACAACTCCTCCGGCGAACTCCACCGCCATTATCGTCGTCTGTGGCAGAGGCGCAGGGGTCAACGGTGAGGCACACACAGCTCACTGCCCTATCCACCCACCGCCCCCCCGCCCCCCCACCACCTCCTGCCCCCCGTCCTCCCAGCCCACCGCCTCTGTCCCAACCCCCACCTCCATCCTTCCCGCCCACCCCCCCACCTCCCGCCCAACCCCCACCCACCACCTCCCGCCCAACCCCCACCTCCCGCTTCCCTCACACCCCCACCCACTACCTCCCTCACACCCCCACCTCCCTCCCAACACCCCACCCACTACCTCCCTCACACCCCCACCTCCCTCCCAACACCCCACCCACTACCTCCCTCACACCCCCCACCTCCCTCCCAACACCCCACCCACTACCTCCCTCACACTCCCACCTCCCTCCCAACACCCCACCCACTACCTCCCTCACACCCCCCACCTCCCTCCCAACACCCCACCCACTACCTCCCTCACACCCCCACCTCCCTCCCAACACCCCACCCACTACCTCCCTCACACCCCCCACCTCCCTCCCAACACCCCACCCACTACCTCCCTCACACCCCCACCTCCCTCCCAACACCCCACCCACTACCTCCCTCACACCCCCACCTCCATCCCAACACCCCACCCACTACCTCCCTCACACCCCCACCTCCCTCCCAACCCCCACCCACTGCTTCCCTCTGTCCCACCCCCGCCTCCCTCCCCCAACCCCCGCCTCCGTCCCTCCCTCCACCCCAACCCCCTCCCGCCCCCCACCCACCCACCACCTCTGTCCCTCCCTCCACCTCCCTCCCCCTGCCCCCCAACCCACCCACCACCCCCCACCTCCTTCCCCCCCGCTCACTACCTCAGCTGCTGCAGCCCACTGACCAACAGAACTGGGTGTGGGTACCAAGGGTACATGGGGAACAGGACTGGCAGAGGCGGGGCAGGGCGGGGAGAGGCGAGGGGGGTGGGGAGAGGCGGGGGGGCTGGACGGATGGAGAGGGGGAGAGAGGAGGGGTAGGGGAGATGGTGGTGGGCAGGTGAGGGAGGGAGAGGGGATGGGGAGGAGGGAGTTAGGGGGATGGAGAGGTGGGGGGTCCGAGAGGTGGGGGGATGAGGAGGTGAGGGAGAGGGACAGGTGGGGGGATGGAGAGGGTAGAGGGATGAGGTGAGGGGCAAGGGGGGGGTGGAATTTAATCCCAGTACATTGAGGTGTTGTACATCAGAAGGTCAAATGTAAAGAACAACTACACGGTAAGTGGAAGGATCCTCAGCCACACTGAGGTACAGAGGGATCTCGGGGTGCAGGTCCATTACTCCCTGAAAGTGTCCGCACAGGTAGACAGGGCAGCAAAGGCAGCGTACAGCGTGCTCGCCTTCATCGGTCAGGACATTGAGTATAAGGTCAGGATGTCATGTTGCAGCTGTATAAAACGTTGGTTCGGCCGCACTTGGAGTGTTGTGTGCAGTTCTGGTCGCCCCAGAGGTGTCGGAGGCTGAGGGGAGATATATCAGAAGTTTATAAAATTGTGAGGGACGCAGATGGAGTAGACATTCAGAATCTTTTTCCCAGGATAGAAATAAGGGGTGATCTTGTAGAGGTGTACAAAATCACAAGGGTTGGAGATAGGGTGAATGCACACAGTCATTTTCCCAGGGTTGGGGAATCAAGAACGGTGGGGGGGGGGGAAGAGGTGGGTGTGAGGGGGAGAGAGTTGAGGGGAAGAGAGGTGGGGGAGAAAGGTGACAGGGGAGAGAGGTGGGGGTGAGGGGGAGAGAGTTGAGGGGATGGGGAAGGGGAGGTGAGTGATGGGGAGGGGACGGGTAGGTGAGAGGGAGGGAGGTGAGGAACAGGGATGGGAAGGTGGAGGGGGACGTGAAGGCGGGGAGAGGCGGGGGGATGGGGAGAGGGAGAGGAATGGGGAGCTTCCCCCACCTCTCTCCCCCTCAACATCTCTGGGGGAGAGAGGGGAAGGGGAGAGAGGGAGAGGCGGGAGGGGGAAGGGGTTGGGTGGGAAGAGGTCCGACAGCCGGAGTGTTCTTCCCGGGGTAGAAGTGTCAAATACCAGAGGACATACATTGAAGGTGAGAGGGGGCAAGTTCAAAGGAGATGTCTGGGGCAGGTGTTTTTTTTACACAGAGAGCGGTGGGTGCCTGGAATGTGCTGCCAGGGGTGGGGGTGGAGGCAGGTACAATGTGCAGAGAATGGAGGGATGTGGACCACCTACAGGCAGAAGGGACCTAGTTGTAAGGGGGAGGGAGGTGTGGGGGGGTGGGGGAGGGAGATGTGGGGGGGAGGGAGGTGAGGGGGAGAGAGATGTGGGGGTGGGTGTGGGGGAGGTGAGGGGTGGGAGGTGTGGGGGTGGGGGAGGTGAGGGGTGGGAGGTGGGGTGGGGGAGGTGAGGGGTGGGAGGTGGGGTGGGGGAGGTAGGGTAGGTAACCTCCTGCCTGATCCACCTGTTCAGCCCAGGTGGAATTTTGGAAGTTTCAATTACTTCACTGCCCCTTCTCCCAAAGCCTGGAGAACACAGTCTCTCCTCAAACGGCAGCTCCCCCGCCACCCCCACCCCCCTCCCCACCCTCCCCCCACAATCCCCTCCCCATCCTCCCCCCACCCCCTCTCCCCATCCTCCCCATCCAACCCCCCTCGACCCCATCCTCCCCGCCAACACACCCCCTCCCCATCCTTCCCCTAAACACACCCCGTCCCCATCCTCACCCCAACCCCCTCTCTGGACAAGTGTGGTGAACCTCCAGTGCACTCCCTCTAGAGCCAGCACATCCTCGGTAGGTAACCAGCCCGAGTCCGTTCACACTGGGGTGTCCCCGAGGCCCTGTACGCTGCAGGGTAACCCCCCACCCCCCGTCACCGCGGGGGAGGGGGGTGGGGGGAGTGAATAAAGGCCACATCGGCCCTGATATTACATCAGGGCAGATGTGGGTAGGGATGGGGCAGATGTGACGGGGAAGATGTGAGGGGTGGGCAGGCTGCTTTCCCGCCCACACACCGAGTCACACAGCGTGGATCAGGCCACTCGGCCTGCCGAGTCCGCGCGATTTTACTCTCCCTACATTCCCATCAATTCCCCCCGGAACCTGCCCCTCACCCCGACACAGGGGGCAATTCACAGAGGCCGCTTACCCCAGCGACCCACACGTTTCTGGGACGTGGGAGGGAACCGGAGCCCCCGGGGTACCCCACCCGGTCACAGGGAGACCGTGCAAACTCCACACCGGCAGCTCCGGAGCGCGGGATCGAACCAGGCGAGAGCCACCCTCCCCAGCCCCACAACACCTCTTCCTCCCGTCCCCTCCCCCCCCCCCCGCCCCTCCCGTCCCCTCCCCCCCCCCCCTCCCCCGTCCCCCTCCCCCCCCCCCCCCGTCCCCTCCCGTCCCCTGCACTGCCCCGCTCCACCGCCACTGATCTCTGCCCCGGACCGGAGATCCCGCCACTTACCCCGGTGCTGACTTGCATGGCGGAGCCGCCGCCCGGTCCCGATCAACAGTCTGCACCCCCGGGTCCCGGTCCGCCACCTGCACCCCGGGTCCGCCGCCTGCACCCCCCCGGTCCCAGTCCGCCGCCTGCACCCCGGGTCCGCCGCCGGCACCCCCCCGGTCCCAGTCCGCCGCCTGCACCCCGGGTCCGCCGCCTGCACCCCCCCGGTCCCAGTCCGCCGCCTGCACCCCGGGTCCGCCGCCTGCACCCCCCCGGTCCCAGTCCGCCGCCTGCACCCCGGGTCTGCCGCCTGCACCCCCCCACCCCGGTCCCAGCAGAGAAGTGAAACAGAAAGTACAGACGGGACGGGCGGGGACAGAGCACCGCCCCCACCCTCCACACATCCCGCACCCCCACAACGGGACGGCAGCAGTCACCCACCCCCCACCCCGGAGATCGGTCGGGGGAGGGGGTCTCAGGTGTTAAAACTGGACGAAAGACCCCCCAAAATAGCAGCGACCCGACATCTGCCTCCAGCCAATCATCGGGCGGCGGCGCGTCTGCGTCACTTGTTGCTGGGCAGATCCCGAGCCGGCAGGTTATTGCAGAGAGCACCCACACACTGGGAGCACCTGTAGGTGGTGGGGGAGGACCTCCTTCCCACCTCGCCCCTCACCTCTCTCGCCTTCATCTCTCTCCCCCGACAAGCTCTCCCCCCACCCCGCACATCCCCGCCCACACCACTCCACCCCCTCACCTCCCCCACCACTCTCACCCACATCTGTCCCCCCCAGCTTTCCGCTTCCCGCCTCCCCCCCCCCCACCCCACCGCCAGTCTTGTTCCAGTCAGACCTGCTCCCTCCCTTGTCACAATTCATACAGACAGAATCAGGCCCTTCAGCCCACTAACTCCATGCCAACCTGGTCCCCACTAAACCGACCAGTTCTCCCCCCACCACCTCGCCCTACCTGCCACTCCCGCCCGTTCCTGCGTTCCTCGCTCCCTCAGTTTGCTCCCTGTCTCTCCCTCAGTCCACAGGGGATCACGCCTGAGTCTGCAGGGTGGTGTGGTGACCCAGGGTGGGGGGGTCCGTGTATCGTCCCTCAGACCCAGGGTGGGGCATCCGCGTCACATCCCTCAGACCCAGGGTGGGGGCGTCCACAATCTCGTCCCTCAGACCCAGGGTGGGGGGTCCGCATATAGACCTAGGGTGGGGACGTCCTCGTAT
This sequence comes from Pristis pectinata, assembly GCF_009764475.1. NCBI lineage: Eukaryota > Metazoa > Chordata > Chondrichthyes > Rhinopristiformes > Pristidae > Pristis > Pristis pectinata. The sequence continues at coordinate 17,322,672 of NC_067438.1, read as the reverse complement.
CGTCCCTCAGACCCAGGGTGGGGACGTCCATGTATCATTCCTCAGACCCAGGGTGTGGCATCCACATATCGTCCCTCAGACCCAGTGTGGGTGGGGGGGGGGGGGTCCGGTGTATCGTCCCACAGACCCAGGGTGTGGGGGGTCCCGTGTATCGTCCCTCAGACCCAGGGTGTGGGCATCCACATATCATCCCTCAGACCCAGGGTGAGGTGTCTGCGTTTCGTCCCTCAGACGCAGGGTGGGGACGTCTGTGTATCGGCCCTCAGCTGCACGCAAAGATTTCTGATGTTGAACAGTGTGGACGAACTTGTAACAACCCTTATGATGAGGAAAAAGGTATTAGAAAAACTGATGGGCACCAAAGGCAGACAGGTCCCAGGTCCCAATGGTCTGCACTCAGCGGGTTTGAAGGAAGTGGCTGCAGAGACTGGTTGAAGTTTTTGAGACTCATTGAGTTCTGGGAAGGTAGCAGTGGACTGGAAAACTGAAAATGTAGCTCCATTCTTCCAGAAAGGAGGAAAACAGAACATGTAACTGCAGGCCTGTTGTCTTCACAACTGCTGGTGGCAGTAGGCTGGAGGTTTTAATCAAGGAAGGAACAGCTGGTCACATTCAGCAGCATGTTGTAATTGAGTGATCCAATACCAGAGGGCTTGCATTTAAGGTGAGAAGGGGTAGGTTCAGAACAGACGTGAGGGGTACGTTTTTACTGAGAGAGTGGTGGATGCCTGGAATGTGTTGCTCGATAGGGTGGTGGAGGCAAATTCATTGGGGGCTTTTAAGAGGGGCTTGGATGGGCACATGAACGAGAGGAAAATGGAGCGACATGGGCATTCTGTAGGTAGGAGGGATGAGCTATGTCGGCACAACATTGTGGGCCGAAGAGCCTGTTCTGTGCTGTACTGTTCTGTGTTCTGAAGCAGTCAATGACAGAGGGAAGGTGGTTACAAGATCGGAGGTGGGGGGGGAGTGACTGAGAAGTGAGGTGTGTCGGACCATCTTCTCACAGAGGGTGGGGGATCTCCGGAACTCACCTCCTCGGATGGTCACGGGGTGGGGGGGGGGGGTGCAGTTGGTTTAAGGGGAGATAAGTTTGTGAAAAAATAGAGACCTGGAGAACTGGCCTAGAAGAGGGGCAGGTCAGCTGTGACTGTACTGGGGGGGCAGTCTGGAGGGGCCGAGTGGCCTGCTGCTGAAGGGGGTAGGGCAGTCCTGAGGGTCAAGTGGCCTGCTGCTGCTGAAGGGGGGTAGGGCAGTGCTGAGGGGCCGAGTGGCCTGCTGCTGCTGCTGAAGGGGGTAGGGCAGTGCTGATGGGCCGTGGCCTGCTGCTGCTAAAGGGGGTAGGGCAATGCTAAGGGGCCGAGTGGCCTGCTGCTGCTGTTGCTGAAGGGGGTAGGGCAGTGCTGAGGGGCTGAGTGGCCTGCTGCTGAAGGGGGGATAGGGCAGTGCTGAGGGGCCGAGTGGCCTGCTGCTGAAGGGGGGGTAGGGCAGTGCTGAGGGGCCGAGTGGCCTGCTGCTGCTGCTGAAGGGGTAGGGCAGTCCTGAGGGACCAAATGGCCTGCTGCTGCTGAACTGACCCGCTGTCACTGCTCAGTATTTGACTTTAAAACCATCCGAATGTTCAGAGGCACACGGCACAGAGACAGGCCCTTCGGCCCACCCTGTCCGTGCCGACCATCCAGTACCCACCCACACTAATCCCTTTGCCAGCACTTGAGATGTAACGTTTGAACGCAGGAAATTGAGACGAGCTGGATGGGCACCGTGGTCGGCATGGACTGGTTGGGCCGAAGGACCTGTATCTGTGCTGGATCGCTCTGTGTCTCTGTTCTCTGCCTTGGCGATTCAGGTGCTTGTCCAGATACTTCCTTTAAGATATTTCTTTATTGGTCACATGCACATCGAAACACAGTGAAATGCATCTTTTGCGTAGAGTGTTCTGGGGGCAGCCCACAAGTGTCGCCACATTTCCGGCGCCAACACAGCATCCCCACAACTTCCTAACCCGTACGGCTTTGGAATGTGGGAGGAAACTGGAGCACCCGGAGGAAACCCACACAGACACGGGGAGAACGTACAGACTCCTTACAGACAGTGGCCGGAATTGAACCCGGGTCTCTGGCGCTGTAATAGCGTTACGCTAACTGCTACACTACCATGCCTGCCTCCCAGCCCAACTCCTCATGTGATCAATCTCTTCCTGCAGCATCAGATTATCCTCACCATCAACACCAGCAAGTTTAATGTCATCTATGATCAATACCTTCATTCATATCCAGATCATTACCGTATACATCAAACAGCAAGGGTCTCAGCACCGGTCCCTGTGGTACACTGCTGGTCACAAAAGCATCCCTCACACATCACCCCCTGTCTCCAATTACCAAGCTTACTTTGTACAATATTTAACAACTTGCCCTGGATCCCATGGCTCCCATGTGGGACCTGGTCAGAACTGGTCCACAGAGACTACATCAACCATCACAACATAGTCTGTTATCTCTTCAAATATTCAGTCACGTTGGTCAGACTGGATCCCCCCGAACAAAGCCAAGCTGACAATCTTTGATTAACCCCCGCCTTTCTAATCGTAGCTTAAGCCCATCCATCAGAATTGTTTTGCAATAACTTCCCTGCCGCTGACCTTAGACTCACTGACCTGCAGCTGCCTGGCTCCTCTCTGCTGCCCTCGGGCAAAGGAACCACATTCACTGTCCCCAAGTCACCTGGCCCCTCACCCGTGGTCAGTGAAGCTTTAGACATTTCCGTCAGGGTCCCGGCGATCTCCTCCCTTGTCCGCCCGGATACCCCATCAGGCCCTGGGGATTTATCCACCTGTCACATGGAGACAAATAATATTCCCTCCTTTATAATAACATGCTGTAGAATTCCACTGTCTGCCTTTCCTGAACTCGCCAGCTACACTGTCCTCTACAGGTGACTACAGATGAGAAGTATCCATCTCAGACCATTTGGCTCCAATCACAGATTGCCCCTTCGGTCGCCGATGAGCCCCTGCTCTTCCCCTTCTTTACCCCACCCGACACAATATACCTCTGAAGTGCCTCCAGTTTTCAGTCCTACCCACCTGCCGTATGCTCACTCTCCCTTGCCCAGCCCTCAGTGTCCCTTGACATCCAGGGTTCCAAGGACTTGCTGTCACGTCTCTCCACACTGTCAGGGACACATTGGCCCTGCCCTCTCACTATGTCACAGTTCGGTGTTTCCCACTTCTCTGATGCCAGCAGCTGCCCCCAGTCTGCACGTCCAACTCCTGTCTTATGTTGTTGAAATCGGCCTTCCCCCAATCCGGGACTGGAATTTCCTGACCACCCTTCTGCCTTCCCATAACTCCCAGAGTTCTGGCCGCTACCTCCCAATTGTTCCCCACGACACTCCAGCCACGACATTCCCTGAGATCAGGACCAGCACTGCCCCTGCTGGGCTAGGACTCTCCCCTCCTGCCGAACGTTGGGAGGTGTGTCGTATACCCCCAGCCGAGTGCCGGCCCTGAGGCTCCAACCATGAGCCCTGACCTGGAGAGCCGTCTCCCACCCCCTCCCTCACTGCCCCCGCCCCTCCCTCTGCCCCTCCCTCCCTCACTGTCCCCCTCCCTCACTGTCCCTCCCTCACTGTCCCCCCTCACTGTCCCCCTCCCTCACTGTCCCTCCCTCACTCACTGCCCCCTCCCCTCCCTCTGCCCCTCCCTCCCTCACTGTCCCTCCCTCCCTCACTGTCCCCCTCCCTCACTGCTCCCTCCTCCCTCACTGCTCCCTCACTGCTCCCTCCTCCCCCACTGCCCCCTCCTCCCCCACACCCCCCATCACTGCTCAAGGTTCTGTTCCCTGCAATGCTGAGATGCCAGTCCTGCCCTTTGTTCAGCCCTGCCCTTTTATTGATGTTAACACCTTGAAGAGGTCTGTTGTGTCCGACTGCAACGTCTGACATTTCACAACACAACTCATTTATTAAAAAGTGCCAGCAACCAATGAGCACTCGGTCCGTGTCACATCATCAGTTCCCGGGGCAGAGCTCTCTGCACAGGTTGCCTTCAGCTCTGCCATCAGACGCTGCCGAGCAATCACGTGCTCACAGTCTATGGCAGACGTGAAGATAACACCTTGTCTCCTGGATGGAAAGGTACCGATTTATCAAATGTGTTGAAATTCAGCCCACAGAGAACTCCAAACTTTCACTCAATTTGTTTCCTAGTTCATGAACAGGTCAAATTCTACCAAATAAATACAGCAACACAGGGAAAGCTCCCTCCGCACCATCCCGTCACACACTCCCGGGGTCAGACACACAGTGAAGCTCCCTCCGCACCGTCCCATCACACACTCCCGGGGTCAGACACACAGTGAAGCTCCCTCCGCACCGTCCCATCACACACTCCCGGGGTCAGACACACAGTGAAGCTCCCTCCGCACCGTCCCATCACACACTCCCGGGGTCAGACACACAGTGAAGCTCTCTTTATGTCTAACCCTGGGAGTGTGTGATGGGACGGTGCGGAGGGAGCTTCACTGTGTGTCTGACCCCGGGAGTGTGTGATGGGACGGTGCGGAGGGAGCTTCATTGTGTCTGACCCCTTTTTTTCCCAAATTCCTTTATTACAAAACACAATCGACAATACTACAAACTACAACAAACAACGACAAACACAGTGACTAAACACAGTCACTAACACAACTAAACTAAATTAAAATATCCCCATCTCTACCACGGATGGCATTTATCCCCCACGGTGCCCAATGGTCCCGGAACGCCTCCATGGTACCCGTGGACACTGCATATTCCTTCTCCACAGCTACCCAGGCACGGGCGAAACTCTGGAACATCACCAGGCAGTCTGCCCGGGCAGCACCTTCCACTACCCACTCCCAGGACCCACAGATAGCCACCTTAGCTAGCCCCAGGAGCAAGTTTATCAGGATATCCTCAGCCCTCCTTGCCCCCCTCCTTACTGGATGACCACAGATAAACAGGTGGGGGCTAAAGTGCAGCCAGAAGGCAAGGAGGAGCCCCTGCAGATATGCAAAAAGGGGCTGCAACCTCGCACACTCCATGTACATGTGGTACACGGTCTCCTCCAGCCCACAGAAGTGACAGTCGGCTGGGAGATCCGTGCACAAACTGAGAAACTTATTACAGGGCACCACCCTGTGCAGCAGCCTCCACCCCAGGTCCCCGATGTACATGGGAAGTACACTCCGTAAAGGGACTTCCACTGGGGACCCCCCTTGGTCCCAGGTGGAAAACTGACTGCCACAGTGTGTCAGGACGGTGGACAAGAGCTAGGAAGTGGAGGGTGTGGACCAGCAGCCTGTACAGGTACCTCCTACCTACATCCGGGAAGGGCGCAATGGGTGCTGATGAAAGGCGGCTCATGTTGCGTGGGGCCGGCTTCCGGATAAGATTATGGGGTCTGGGCCCAATAAGCAACTCCGGCTCAGTAGCCGGAGTCGCTCCACGCAACCGAGCCACACCGACACCCGATGTGATAGGGCAGGAGTGATCTGAGCTTTCAGCCGGGGCACCACCCTCCGCCAGCAGAGGGGGCTCCTGGCCAGAGGCAACCATGTTCCAGGCTCTTAGCAGGTCCTGATAAAAGCTGGGCAGCCTCCACAGAGCAGCACGGCTGACGCCCGCCGGCGGTAGCCGCGTCACCTCATGAAGGCAGCGGCCACGCCAGAGAGAGTACATCGCCAGCACGTGCCACCTCGGAGGGTGCTCGGCGTACAGGAATCTCTGCAGGGTCCTGAGGCGGAGAGCCGCCAGCTGTGCACATACACACACCAGTGAATCTCCGCCCTCCTCCAACAGGAGACTCAGGACCGCTGCAGAGACCCAGTGTTTCCTATGGCCCCAGAAGAAGTTCACTAACTTCCCCTGCATTCTCGTGGCAAAGGCTGTGGGTAGGTGTCAAGGTGACCATCCGGTACCACAAGATGGAGGCCACCAGATGGTTTATGACCACCACCCTGCCTCGGTAGGAAAGCACCCTGAGGAGGCCTGACCAGCGCCCCAGCCGGGCCACGACTTTCGTCTCCAGGTCCTGCCAGTTTGCCAGCCAGGTCTCCCCAGTGAGACTCAGGTAGACTCCCAGGTGGAGGCGACGTATGGTACTCCACGCAAACGGATTCAGCTCCTCCGGCAGGGAGTCCACCTGCCACTGACCCACTAAGAGTCCGGATCACTTGATCCTGGCGGAGGACGCTGCCGAGAAAACCTCCTGGCACTCGCGCATCCTCCACAGGTCGACGGGGTCTGTCATAATCAGGAGTACGTCGTCGGCGTAGGCCGAGAGGACAACCTCCATGTCCGGCTCGCGCAGAACCAGACCCGTCAACTTCCTCCGAAGGAGACACAGGAATGGTTCGACACAGATGGCGTACAACTGGCCGAACATGGGGCATCCTTGACGTACTCCTCTCCAAAAGGGAATGGGAGCCGTCAACGAACCGTTGGCCTTGACCAGGCACTCTGCGGCAGAGTACAAGAGCCGGACCCGGGCCACAAAATGCGGTCCGAGCCCGAACGCCCGCAGAGTGCCCTCCAGGAAACTGTGATCCACCCGGTCAAATGCCTGCTCCTGGTCAAGGGAGAGAAACGCTGCCGGGGATCCAGTCTCCTGGATCAGGTGGATCAGGTCCCAGACCAGGTAGACATTGTCCTGAATGGACCAGCCTGGGACCATATAGGACTGGTCCAGATGTATGATCCGTCACAGCACAGAGCCGAGACGGTTGGCCATTGCCCGGGCGAAGACCTTGTAATCCGTACACAAGAGAGAGACCGACCACCAGTTCTTCAACAGGCGGAGGTCTCCCTTCTTGGGCAACAGAACCGCGACAGCTCTCCGCCACAAAAGAGGCATCTCCCTGGTGGCCAAGCTCTCCCCCAGGACAAGGACGTAATCATCCCCCAGGACATCCCAGAAGGCCTGAAGGAACTCGATGGTCAAGCCGTCGAGGCCAGGGGACCTTCCCATCCGGAGCTGCTGAAGAGCCGCAGACAGTTCGGCCCGAGTCAGGGGAGCATCCAGCCGCTCCGCTGCCTCCGGCCCGACCGTTGGCAACCCCTCCCAAACCGCACCGCTCACGTCCGCACTGGATGGGTCCGGCGAGAAGAAGTCCCCGTGAAAAGAACAGATCCCAGCAGGATCAGTGACAGAGGAGCCGTCAGCAGCCAGTAATCCTCCCAGCTGCTTGTGGACTCCCCGCCACTTCTCCAACGAGAAGAAGGGTGAGCCACGGTCCAAATCGTGCAGCATTTGGATCCATGCCCTCACGTACGCACCTCGGGACCGCTCAAGCCGCAGTGCCCTCAGCGCGTCCTTCTTCTCCTGGTAGTCCCGCCACAGGCTCTGGTCCCCAGCGGTCAGACCGAGACGGGACCCCAACCATAGAACCATAGAACAATACAGCACAATACAGGCCCTTCGGCCCACCACGTTATACCGACCTTCAAACCACACCTGTCTATCTAACCCCTTCCTCTCACATATCCCTCTATTTTAAATTCCTCCATAGGCTTATCTAACAATCTCTTGAACTTGTCCAACGTATCAGCCTCCACCACCACCCCAGGCAGCGCATTCCATATGGACCACCATTCGCTCCACCGTGGCCAAGTCGAGCAGCTCTCTCTCAAGCCGCCTGATCTCAGATCCCCGCCCCTTGGTCGACCCCCTAGTGTACTCCTGACATAGAAACCAGATGCGGGCAAAGCCCACACCCCACCATAGCCTTAGGGAGCAGAAGTCCTCCCGTTCCTCCCTCCAGGCAATCCAGAAAGCTCCAAACAAATCCCGGAATCAGCCATCCTCCAAGCAGCCGGTTGTTAAGGTGCCAGTACGCAGACCCCACCCGCGTGCACAGCAGAGCAAATTCTGCCCACACGAGGTGCTGGTCCAAGCACGGCACCGGCCACGTGGAGGCCGCCGAGACACGGGAGACGTACACCTGGGAAATGTACACTCTGTCTATGCGGGACCCTCCCCCTCTAGACCTCCTCGAGAAGGCACTAGGGTCAGGGTGAAGGTTCCGCCAGGTGTCCACCAAGTCAAAGGAGCCCACGAGCTCCTTCAAGGTCTTCGCTGACGCCAGGTCACGCTGGAGGCCAGAGCGGTCCTCCTCCTCGAGGGTGCAGTTAAAATATCCCCTGAGGATGACGCAGTCCCTGGGGTCGATGGAACTGAGCAAGGAGGACACCTGACAGAACAGGCCCGTCTGCAGCACCCCGCACCTGGGGGCGTACACGTTGACAAAGTGCAGCGGCACACCGTCCGGGCGCACAGTGAGGTGGAGCAGGCGGCCGGGAACAACATCCTAAACTGTCACGATTTCCGGTTGGAAACCAGGGGCCAGAATCACCATCCCACTAGAGGTGGAGTTGAGGTGACTCAGGTAGACCCCTCCCTGCCACTCCAGGAGCCAGGTGGACTCATCTCCTGGGATGGTGTGGGTTTCCTGCAGGAGATTCACCACATATCTCCCTTCCTTGAGGACAGGGAGAGTATGGAACCTACGGAGAGAGCCCCTGCCGCCGTTCACACTAAGGCTGGCTGTGGTGTATCTCATGTCAGGAGCACACTAGGCCTTGGCACCCTTCCCCTTCCCGGTGAAAACGGAGCCGCTCTTCACCCTGCAAGCCCCAGGAAGATCGCAACCGCTCTTTGCCTTGAGGAGTGTCAGAGCCACCTGGTGACCCCCCTACCCTCGAAAGGAGTGTGACCACCTCTAGCCCTGAAGTCTCTCTTTAGGTCATCCAGGAAGGTATTAAGCTGGCGCCTATTGTTCCCGGTCACCGGCCTCCCCTTCCCCTTCTGTTGAAGGGCGACACGCAGTGACTTAACCGCCTCGATAGGCTGTCCCAGTGCAGGGAGGCTAATTTAGGCCGATGCTTCGCACCTTCGGAGGTCTGAATAAACTCTTGGATCTCTTCTACAGGGATAAGTGGGGTGAGGATATCCATGATGTCACTTTCAGATGAATCACCTTCCAACCCCTCACCGCAGGCAGAGTCCTCAGTGCCCTCCCCGTGTGAGCCAGCAAACACCAGCTCACCTGTCCCACACTGTGCAGCGGGAACCTCAGCCCCACCCGCCAACTTCCCCTCTGCCTCAGTCCTATCACTAAGAAGAGCCACAGAGGGGCTCTCCCCCCAAAACATCCGGGGAACCATGGCACAGTACTGCCGGTACGATGGGGACATCCCTCGCCCCAGGAGCCGGGATCGAGGAGGACCCCGGTGACTCGAGTGCTAGGGGTCCCCCCCAGAGCCAGATCCTGAGAGAGGGAGGGGCTGGTCTCTGCCTCACCACTCTCTTCATTAATTCTAACCCCCAAGGAGAAGTTGTCCACTAAATCCGGGGTTGGGGGGTTCCAGGGCTGTCTCAGCCACCTTGCACAGGGCAACGCCACCACTGGCAGTGGAGACGTCCTCCCTCACTATGTCACTGGGGCCATCCCCTTCCCCACCCGCCACACGGGGATCACCAGGGCATGAGGCCACAGCTGGGGAATGAGGTTGGGGGCTAACCTCGATGTTGGGTCCCTCCCTCTCCGATGACCCCTGCTCATCTGCGCCCTCCACCCCACTAGGAAAAAGACTCCTCCTCCTCTTTAGGCCTGAGGAACCCACGGATGTAGGGACCACCGGTTCTCTGGCAGCCCCAACTTCCACCCCAACCACCTGCGCACTCCCCACAGACCACCCCCCCAACCCTCAGGGCAAGTGGGATCCCCGGTACGAGGCGCAGGGGTAGGCGTGACCTCTGCTTCCGAAGGTGCTTGCTCTTCTTCCGCACCTTCCTGGTCTGCGTCGGCTCCTCCCCGTCCCTCCCCACTCCCGCGCTACACACGGTCTCAGGCTCTCCCACCTGATCCACAGGGGGAGGGGGAGGGGGAACAGTTGTGCCAGAGATGGAAACCTTGGGCCGGGAATTGGGACAGTCCCTCCGAAAGTGCCCCACCTCCCCGCACGCATGGCACCGCAGCCGCTCGGAGCTCCAGTACACCTGGTAGCTGGCCCCTTCATACCGTACAGTGAACCGACCCTCAACGTCCTCCTCCCAGGCCAACTGCATAAACAGCTGGTGCCGGAAAGAGATAACGGTGCGGAGGGTGCCGCACTTAAATTTGTGCCATACAGCAGTGATGTCAGACTGTATCTGTCCCAAGAGGGCAAGATGAGGAAGGAGGGCCTCATTAGGAATGGAGGGCCTGATGTGTCCAAGGACAATCCGCTGTGCGGGAGCGGTCACCAGCTCCAGCTGCAGGAGTGTTTTGTCCACAGTGAGCCCCCTACCGAGGGCCCGATGCGCCAGGTCGTCGGTCCGCAGATAGAACACCACCTTCCCGAACTCCTTCTCAGAGGCCAGCAGGCCACCCACACCAACCAAGTCCTCCATGACTTCCGAAACCGCTTCCAAGGTTAGTCCAGGGGGCAAGATGCACTGCACCCCTCGCATGAGCTCCACTGCCCGAAACAGGGCATCGTCCGAGGAGGCCGCGGCTCTTGCATAGCCCCTCGGAGGTCAGCGGCTCACCGGTGTCCAGTCTAGCATGGTGGTAACCCAGTCCGAAGTAGAAACAAACCACTAGAAGGATAACTGCCAAAGTCAAGGTAGCAGTACCCACCGATAAAGTCACTGGGAGTAAATGGTGTCCTTAGATGGACCAGTTCGAAACTTCTCGCCGCTCCCCCAGGTCTTACTGCGTCAGCAGATCCTGTCGGTATGGCTGCCTTGATGTTGTGGGGCCCCACACAAGCTGGAGAATATCACAGGCAGCCCCCGAGTAGCCTTTTCTAAACACAGCGAGATGGAAGGAATCCTTCCTTGTTGTGGGAGTTGAAAACACCCCACACTTGCCGGCTCTTCCTTGGCAAGATGCCAGCTACTTCCAACGCCAGGAAGGCTCCGCCGGTCCCGAGAAATTCGAAGGCCACAAAAGGCTGAGACCTCCGAGGAATACTCCTACTCCCACACCGACGGGGGGGGCACGACAAGGCAAGAGGGAGGGGGTTCCCCTGATGACAGCGGGAAAAACAAACCGAGTATTCCCTCCCCACCGTAGGAGTAAATCAGCTTCTGGCAAAATGCGTAGTCAGCAGACAAAACACGGCCTAAATAGTGATAAACCAACAGAACTTCAACCCTTTTTCCTCCAAACTTTCCTGTGTCCTCACCACAAAATTCAGCATCAGAAGTTTGCAAGGGAACATTTAGACAAGCCTGATGCATTTTGGAAACAAGTCCTGTGGACTGATGAAGTTAAAATAGAACTTTTTGGCAGCAATGAGCAAAGGTATGTTTGGAGAAAAAAGGGGTGCAGAATTTAATGAAAAAAACACCTCTCCAACTGTTAAGCACGGGGGTGGATCGAACACGCTTTGGGCTTGTGTTGCAGCCGGTGGCATGGGGAACATTTCACTGGTAGAGGGAAGAATGAATTCAATTAAATACCAGCAAATTCTGGAAGCAAACATCACACCATCTGTAAAAAAGCTGAAGATGAAAAGAGGATGGCTTCTACAACAGGATAACGATCCTAAACACACCTCAAAATCCACAATGGACTACCTCAAGAGGCACAAGCTGAAGGTTTTGCCATGGCCCTCACAGTCCCCCCCACCTAAACATCAGCGAGAATCTGTGGATAGACCTCAAAAGAGTAGTGCATGCAAGATGGCCCAAGAATCTCACAGAACTAGAAGCCTTCTGCAAGGAAGAATGGGTGAAAATCCCCCAAACAAGAATGGAAAGACTCTTAGCTGGCTACAGAAAGCATTTACAAGCTGCGATACTTGCCAAAGGGGGTGTTACTAAGTACTAACCATGCAATGTCCCCAAACTTTTGCTTTGGGCCATTTCCTTTTTTGTTATTTTGAAACTGTAAAAGTTGGAAATAAAAAAGTAATCTTGCTTAAAATATTAAAGAAATGTGTCATCTTTAACTTTATGCCTTTTGGAAATCAGGTCATCTTTTACTCACTGAGCTATTCACAGTAACAGGAATTTTGACCAGGGGAGCCCAAACTTCTGCACGCCACTGTATACGGTGGGAAGTAAACAGTCAGCCTTTCGGGCCGAGACCCTTCATCAGGACTGGAAGGGAAGAGGCCAGAGGCCAGAATAGGAAGGTGGGGGGAGGAGGAGGAAGAGCACAGGCTGGCAGGTGAGAGGTGAGTCCAGGTGAGGGGGGAAGGTAGGTGGGAGGGGGAGGGGGGAGATGTAAGAAGCTGAGGGGTGAGAGGGGGAAGGGGCAAAGGGCTGAAGAAGGAAGAAGCCGGTAGTGACAAACTCGGGTTGTTTTCTCTGGAGCGGCCGAGGCTGAGGGGAGACATGACAGAGGTTTATAAGATTATGACAGGCAGAGATGGAGACCAGGAATCTTTTCCCAGAGTGGAATTCTCAAATACTGGAGGACATAGGTTTCAGGTGAGGGGGGGAGGACGTTTAAGGTGGGGGGGACGTTTAAGGTGAGAGGGGAATGTTTAAGGTTGGGGGGGACGTTTAAGGTGAGGGGGGCGGTTAAGGTGAGGTGGGAACGTTTAAGGTGGGGAGAATGTTTAAGGTGGGGGGAACGTTTAAAGTGAGAGGGGAACATTTAAGGTGGGGGGGACGTTTAAGGTGAGGGGGATGTTTAAGGTGAGGTGGGACATTTAAAGTGAGGGGGGACATTTAAGGTGAGGGGAACGTTTAAGGTGGTGGGGATGTTTAAGGTGGGGGGACATTTAAGGTGAGAGGGGGACGTTTAAGGTGGGGGGATGTTTAAGGTGGGGGGGACATTTAAGGTGAGAGGGGGACGTTTAAGGTGGGTTGGGACATCTAAGGTGAGGGGAATGTTTAAGCTGAGGGGGTGAATGTTTAACATCAGGGGGTGACGTTTAAGGTGGGGGACATTTATGGTGAGGGGGGTGTTTAAGGTTTGAAGGAGATGTGCGGGGCGTTTTACACACACACGGTTCGGAGGACTTCGGAGCAGCTAAGTGTTTTCTCTGTTTATCACTTTTATTAGGATTTTTGGGTGTAAGGGTTAGTTTTTTGTTAGGGTTTTTAGTGTAAGGTTTAGATTTTTTAGTAAGTTTTTTAAGTAGTCGAGTGGGGGCTGGACTGCGCAGGCGCGGCGCGGGCAGCTTAAAAAGCAAACAGCCTAGAGAGCGGGCAGCGTCGGAGCGGGCAGCAGAGTGAGTAGCAGCAGAGTGTTCTGGGCTTTGGCTCAAGGGGCTTCGGCATGAAGGGGCAAGGAGGGTAAGTAGCTGGTAAGTAGGTAAAGGCAAGGTTTAGCTTTTGGTCATTATAGATTTGTAGGTGGGACTAACTAGGGAAAAAAAAAGATAGTCGGATGGAGGACATGGTGGTGTGCTGCAGCTGTTTGATGTGGGAACTCGTGGACCTTGCTGCGGTCCAAGATGGCCACATCTGCAGTAAGTGCTTGAGGCTGGACGAACCGGCTCAGAGCTGATGAGCTGGAGTCTCAGCTACAAACACTGCGCAGCATAAGGGAGGGAGAGAGTTTTGTAGACACGGTGCATCAGGTGACAGTCACCCCCCTTAGGGTAGGTACATCTGAGGTTCAGGAGGCAGATAGAATGGTGACGGTCAGGGGAGGGAAGAGGAAGAAGAAGTCAGGCAGGCAGACAGGACAGAGAGCCCCGGAGGCTGTTCCCCTCAGTAACAAGTTTTCTGCCTTGGAAGCTGTTGAGCGGGATGACCTGCAGGGGCCTAGCTGCAGTAACCAGGTCTCTGGCACTGGGACTGGTACTGCTGCTCAGAAGGGAAGGGTGGGAAAGAGACATGCGGTAGTGATAGGGGACTCGATAGTCAGGGAAACAGACAGGAGGTTCTGTGGCAGTGAGCATGAATCCCGGATGGTATGTTGCCTCCCAGGTGCCAGGGTCCGGGATGTCACTGATCGGGTCCACAGAATTCTTGAGTGGGAGGGAGAGCAGCCAGAGGTTGTGGTCCATATTGGCACCAATGACATAGGTAGGAAGGGGGATGAGGTCCTGAAGAGTGAGTTCAGGGAGCTAGGCAGAAAATTGAGGAACAGGACCTCAAGGGCAGCAATCTCGGGATTGCTGCCAGTGCCACGTGATAGTGAAGGTAGGAATAGGAGGAGGTGGCAGATAAATGTGTGGCTGAGAAGTCGGTGCAGGAGGGAGGGTTTTAGATTTCTGGATCATTGGGATCTCTTCTCGGGAAGGTGGGACCTGTACAGAGAGGACGGGTTACACCCCAACCAGAAGGGGGCCAATATCCTTGCGGCGAGATTTGCTAGGGTGGTACAGGAGGGTTTAAACTAGTTTGTGAGGGGGAAGGGAACCGGAGGAGTAGGTCAGAGGAAGAAGGGAATGGGGAAAAGTTAGATCAAACAGGTAGAGAGGCTTTGGGGAAGGAGAAGCAGAATACAGGCTGTAAAAGTAGTAAGGTAGATGGACTGAAGTGTGTTTACTTAAATGCAAGAAACATCAGGAATAAGGGGGATGAACTGAGGGCTTGGATAAGTATGGGGGACCATGATATCGTGGCTATTACTGAGACGTGGCTGACGTCAGGAGAGGAGTGGACATTGAATATTCCTGGTTTTCGGTGTTTTAAGAGGGATAGAGAAGGGGGGAGAAGAGGAGGAGGGGTGGCGATACTGGTCAGGGACACTGTTACGGCTGTGGAAAAGATGGATGTTGTAGAAGGATCATCTCTAGAGTCCGTGTGGGTGGAATTAAGGAACAAGAAAGGAGCAGTTACTCTACTAGGAGTATTCTATAGGCCCCCCAGTAGCAGTAGAGATATAGAGGAGCAGATTGGCAGGCAGTGTTTGGAGAGAAGCAAAAATAACAGGGTTATTATAATGGGAGACTTCAACTTCCCAAATATAGACTGGAACCTGCTTAGTGCCAAAGGTTTAGATGGGACAGAATTTGTTAAATGTGTCCAGGAGGGATTCCTGACGCAGTATGTGGACAGGCCAACTAGAGGGAATGTCATGTTAGATCTAGTTTTAGGAAATGAACCGGGACAGGTGAAGGATCTATTGGTGGGTGAGCATTTGGGGGACAGTGACCATTGCTTCATAACCTTTAAAATTGTCATGGACAGGAACAGGTGCAGAGAGGACAAGAGGATTTTCAATTGGGGAAGGGCGAACTATGAGGCTATGAGGAGAGAACTTGGGAGTGTAAATTGGGATGTCCTTTTTGAAGGAAAATGTACCATGGGGATGTGGTCGATGTTCAGGGATCTTATGCAGGATGTTAGGGATAAATATGTCCCGGTGAGGCAGAGAAGGAATGGCGTGGTGAAGGAACCGTGGGTGACGAGAGAGGTGGAACGACTTGTTAGGGAGAAGAAGGTAGCGTACATGAGGTATAAGCAGCAAGGTTCAGACAGGGCCCGTGAGGAATATAGGGTAGCGAGGAAGGAACTTAAGAAAGGGCTGAGGAGAGCTAGAAGGGGACATGAAAAGGCTTTGGCTAGTAGGGTTAAGGAAAATCCCAAGGCCTTTTTCAAGTACGTGAAGGGTAGGAGGATGGCTAGGGTGAAGGTAGGTCCGATTAAGGACAAAGGTGGGAGAATTTGCCTGGAGGCAGCAGAAGTGGGAGAAGTTCTCAATGAGTACTTCTCTTTGGTATTCACCAGGGAGAGGGGTCTTGATGATGCGGAAGGGAGTGCTGGTAGGGGTAATGTTCTCGAGGTTGTTGATATCAAGAGAGAGGATGTGTTGAAGTTGTTAAATAATATTAAGACAGATAAATCTCCGGGGCCTGACGGGATTTTCCCCACGCTGCTTCGAGAGGCTAGGGTGGAGATTGCTGAACCGGTGGTAAGGATCTTTGAGTCCTCGTTGTCTACGGGGGTGGTGCCGGAGGATTGGAGGGTTGCGAATGTTGTCCCCTTGTTCAAAAAAGGTAATAGGGATAGGCCAGGGAATTATAGACCAGTGAGTCTCACGTCTGTGGTGGGTAAGCTGTTAGAAAGGATTCTAAGGGCTAGGATTTATGAACACCTTGAGAATCATGGACTGATTAGGGACAGCCAGCATGGCTTTGTGAAGGGAAGATCTTGCCTCACAAGCCTGATAGAGTTCTTTGAGGAGGTGACCAGGAAGATTGATGAGGGCAGTGTGGTGGATGTGGTTTACATGGATTTTAGTAAGGCGTTTGATAAGGTTCCTCATGGTAGGCTTCTTCAGAAGGTCAGATGCCGAGGGATCCAAGGAAGCTTGGCTGTGTGGATTAGGAATTGGCTTGCATGTAGAAAGCAGAGGGTTGTGGTGGAAGGAGTGCCCTCGGATTGGAGGGCTGTGACTAGTGGTGTCCCGCAGGGATCGGTTCTGGGACCTCTACTTTTTGTGATATTTATAGATGACTTAGATGAGGGGGTGGAGGGCTGGGTTAGTAAGTTTGCGGACAACACTAAGATAGGCGGTGTTGTGGATAGTGTGGAGGGCTGTCGGAGCTTACAGAGGGATATTGATAGGATGCAGAGCTGGGCTGACAAGTGGCAGATGGAGTTCAATCCGGAGAAGTGTGAGGTGGTACACTTTGGAAGGACAAACTCCAGGGCAGAGTACAGGGTAATCGGCAAGGTACTTGGCAGTGTGGAGGAGCAGAGGGATCTGGGGGTTCATATTCACAGTTCGTTGAAAGTTGCTTCACAGGTGGAAAGAGCAGTTAAGAAGGCCAATGGGATGTTGGCTTTCATAAATCGCGGGACTGAGTTTAAGAGCCGCGAGGTTATGATGCAGCTTTACAAAACTCTAGTTAGGCCACACTTGGAGTACTGTGTTCAGTTCTGGTCGCCTCATTATAGGAAGGATGCGGAGGCGTTGGAGAGGGTGCAGAGGAGATTTACCAGGAGGCTGCCTGGATTGGAGAGTATTGAATATGAGGAGAGGCTTAAGGTGCTGGGGCTTTATTCACTGGAAAGGAGGAGGATGAGGGGAGACATGATAGAGGTATATAAAATATTGAGAGGAATAGATAGAGTAGACAGTCAGTGCCTCCTTCCCAGGGCACCAATGCTCAAGACGAGAGGTCATGGCTTTAAGGTTATGGGTGGGAGGTTCAGGGGAGATGTCAGAGGGAGGTTTTTCACCCAAAGAGTGGTTGGTGCATGGAATGCACTGCCTGGGGTGGTGGTGGAGGCAGATACATTGAACAGGTTCAAGAGCTTGTTGGATCGGCATATGGAGGAACGTGAGATAGAGGGATATGCGGGAGGAAGGGGTTAGGTAGTGTGAGGGTGGTCTGATGGACGGCACGACACGGTGGGCCGAAGGGCCTGTTTTGTGCTGTATGGTTCTATGGTTCTATGGAATGGCCCTGCAGGGCTGGGGGTGGAAGCAGATACGACGGTGGCGGTTGAGAGGCTCTGAGCTGGACACCGAATATGCAGACAATGCAGAGATGGGTCGCGTCCAGGCAGAGGCACTGGTTTAATTTGGTGCAGAGGTTGTGGGCCGAAGGGCCTGTTCCGTGCTGTCCCGTCAGTTGAAAGATAAGTTCAACGAGTCTGAAGTGAATCCATTGTGGTGACTGTCTGTGTGGGAAACACCGAAAAGGGGGCATTCGTTGATGGTAGTTTCACAAGCAGCAGGTTACAACCGGCCCACTTCCTACAGCGGGAACTGTGCCTGGATCAGAGAGAACCTGTACACTCAGAGTCTGCCCGGCAACTGATGACGCAGAAAACCCCGAGGGCTCATTGGCTGACAATGTGGGTACAACAGGTTACATTTGGGGGGATGTCACGACCACCGTGTGTGCACACTGACACGGGTACAGGTGTCCGTTCTCACCACCGGCCCATGTCAACCCCCACCCCCACCCGGTCACGCACCCACTGCCTGTACTCCGGCCACACTCCCACCATCTGTACCCTGGTCACACACCCACTTCCTGTACCCTGGGCACGCACCCACCTCCTGTATCCCGGTCACGGACCCACCACCTGTACCCCGGTCACACTTCCACCGCTTGTACCCCGGTCACACACCCACCGCCTGTGTCCTGGCCACAGACCCACCACCTGTACCCTGGTCACGCACCCACCGTCCGCCTGTACCCCGATCACACTTCCACTGTCTGTACCCTTGTCAGAGTCTGTCCATCTGTACCCCGGTCACACACCCACTGTCTGTCTGTACCCCGGTCACACACACACACAATCCATCTGTACCTCGGTCAGAGAACCACCGTCCGTCTGTCCCCCGGTCACAGACCCACCGTCTGTCCCATCCCTGTCTGCTAGAGAGTCATAGAGTTGTACAGCCCAGAAACAGGTCCTTCAGCCCACCACGTCCATGCCGACCTATATCAACCCCACCTGCCTGCGTGAATTCCCTGTCACCCAATGCCCTGCTCATTCAACTACCTGCCCACATGCCTCTGAACTGTTGTTACTGTTCCTGCATCTGCCACCTGCTCTGGCAGCTCATTCCAGCTACTAAATGTTCTTTGTGTGAAAACTCTACACTTCAGATCCCATTTAAACCTCCTCCCTCTCACCATAACCCCATGTCCTCTGGTTTTACCATGGGAAACCCACTGTGACCGTGCACCCTATCTGTGCCCCTCATGATTTTATAAACCTCCGTGAGGTCACCCCTCAGCCTCTGTCGCTCCAGGGAGAACAGTCCCGGCCGGTCCAGCCTCTCCTTGTAACTCAGTCCCTCCAGTCCCGGCGACACCCTGGTGAATCTTTTCTGCGCATGCTCTAGCTGAATTGTATCCTTCCTGTAGTGAGGTCATGGATTCACAGAGCCACAGAGCAATCCAGCACGGATACAGGCCCTTCGGCCCATCCAGTCCATGCCGACCACGGGGCCCACACAGCTCGTCTCAATTTCCTGCGTTCGGCCCATATCCCTCCAAGTCCTGCCCCTCCATGTACCCATCCAAGTGCTTCTTCAATGACCCTGTTGTACCTGCCTCACCCACTTCCTCTGGCAGCTCGTTCCATACACTCACCACCCTCTGCGTGAGAAATTTGCCCCTCGGGTCCCCCTTAAATCTCTCCCTTTTCACCCTAAACTCATGCTCCCTAGATTTGGACTCCCCTACCCTGGGGAAAAGACTGTTACCATCCACCTTATCTACGCCTCTCATAATCTTAAACACTTCTACAAGGTCGCCCCTCCTTCTCCTACGTTCCAAGGAATAAAGACCCAGCCTGGCCAACCTCTCCCTGTAACTCAGGTCCTCTGGTCCTGGCAACATCCTTGTATAGTTTCTCTGCGCTCTTTCCACTTTAACCGTGTCTTTCCTATAACAAGGTGACCAAAACTGCACACAGTGCTCCAAGTGCAGCCTCACCAACAACTTATACAACTGCAACATCACGTCCCAACTCCTGTACTGACTGATGAAGGCCAGGGTGCTAAACACCTCTTTCACCACCTGTCTACCTGTGACACTGCTTTCAATGAACTATGCACTTATATGTCCCTCTGTTCCAATACACTCCCCTGTGCCTGACCATTCACAGGACAATCCTACACTGATTTGACTTTCCAAAATGCATCACCTCACTTTTATCTGTATTGAAATCCATTTGCCACACCTCAGCCCACTTCCCTAACTGATCCACACCCCGCCCCCGTAATCTGCGATAACCTTCTGCACTGTCAACAGCACATCCTAATATCATGTCATCTGTGCATTCGTGTCCAAATCATTTATATAAATAATGAATAACAAGGGTCCCAACACTGACCCCTGCGGCGCACCATTCCGAGATACAACCTTCAACCACCACCCTCTGCTTCCTACCTCTGAGCCAATTAGAATCCACCTAACTCGCTCTCCATGCATTCCATGGGACCTAATCTTCCACACCAGCCTGCCATGCAGGACCTTGTCGAAGGCCTCGCTAAAGTCCAAATATACAACATCCACCACCCTCCCCTCATCTACCCTTTTGGTTACCTCTTCAAAATACTCTGGAAGATTTGTCTAGCATGACTTCCCACACACAAAGCCACGCTGACTCCTCCTGATCAGACTCTGTCTATCCAAATGCTGGTAGAACCTGTCCCTCAGAATTCCCTCCAGTAACGTCCCCACCACTGATGTCAGGCTGACTGGCCTGTAGTTCCCTGGCCTGTCCTTGCTACTGTTCTCAAACAACGGAACAACATTTGCCACCTTGCAGTCTTCGGGAACTTCACCATGGCTAACGATGAAGCAAATATCTCTACAAGGGCCTCCACAATTTCTCCTCCAGCCTCCCGCAAAGTCCGAGGATGCACTCGGTCAGGCCCTGGGGATTTATCCACCTTAATGCACTGTAAGGCTGCAAATACCTCCTCTGTGGCGATATGAATGTTCTTGTTTCCCTTATTTCTTGAGCAACTGTGATCTCCTCCTCAGTAAACGCCAAGGAGAAAGGTTTGTTAAAAATCCCACCCACCTCCTATTGCTCGAGACCTAGGCAGCCCTGCTGATCTCTCAGGAGAACGTACTTTCTCCTTGGCCACGCTTTTACTCTTAATGTAGCTGTAGAACCTCTTAGTATTTTCCTTAACCTGACCCGCCAGATCCATCTCATCTCTTTGCGCTCCTGATTTCCCTCTTAAGGGTATTCTTAATCTTTTCATAGTCATCAAGGGATTCACTTGTCCCCAACCATCTAAATACAACGTACGCTTCCTCCTTGACCAGAGCCTCAATATCTCTCCTCAGCCAAGTTCCCTACACTTGCCAGGTTCACCCACCACCCTGACAGGAACATGTTGCTCCTCCACTCTTGATATCACACTGTTCAAAGCCTCCCACTTGCCATTCATCCCTTTCCCTTCACACAGGCTCTCCCAATCGACCTCCGCCTCATTCCCCCAAAAATTAGCCCCGCTCCAGTTTCGGAGCCGAACCTGTGGACCCGTCCTGTCCTTTTCCATCACTGATAGAATTATGGTCACTGGAGCCAAAGTGCTCCCTGACTGCCAATTCAGTTACTTGCCCTGCCTCGTTCCCTAAGAGGAGGTCCTGTATTGCCCCCTCCGGAGTAGGGCCCTCTATATGCTGACCCAGGAAACTTTCCTGGACACATTTCACAAACCCCACCCTGTATGATGACCAGAACTGTACACAATGTCCCAGGGACAGTCTCACCAAGGATGAGCTGTAACATGACATCCCAATCAGAGACCCCACTACCCCATCACGGACTGTACCCCAATCACAGACCGCAATGCCCTGTCCCGGTCTGTACCCCAAACTCTGCTCCAGTCCCACAGACTGTGTCGCAGACACTGGCCCAAACCCCGTTCGCTGTTCCTCGGCCCCAGTCCATGTTTTGCGCTGTGTCGGTCCCAGAGTTAGTTTCACTTGCGTTTTGCGGGGCGAGAGCTCTCCGAGGACATGGCGCTGGTGGATGTCTGCGGATTCCGGGACTGGGCTCGGGACTTCTCGCCTTTCGGAGCGAGGAGCCCGTGTCTGGGTGAACGTGGGGGTTTCGGGGTCGTGGCCGGGCAACTGGCGGTGCCGGTGGGGCTGGATGTGAGTACTCAGTGTTGGCTCGTCCTATGCACTCCGCGCCCGCTTCTTGGGCTGGGTCTGTGCTGGGGGAGTCTGTGCAACAGGGTGAGAGCGAACATGAGAGACTGCAGTGCGTTTGTGTCCCGCAGAAACTGTGCGTGTTGTGTGTGTGAGAGAGAGGGAGGGAGCTGTGGATTTGTCTGTGTGTGTGTTTCAGAGAGACTTGTGGATATGTGGGGGGGGGGGGGGGGGGGGTCGATGGCTTTTAAGAACAGACGGCCATTCGGCCCCTTGACCCTACCCGCCATTCATTGAGATCATGGCTGATTTCCCACAAACTCTGCCTCCACTAATCTCTGGGGCGGGGCGGGGAGCCGAGGGGGGGAGGGAGGGGAGAAGAATCCCAAATATTCACCCCCCCCCCGCACTTGGCATTTGAAATTTCTCCTCAACTCCACCTGAAGTGGGTGACCCCTTATTCTGAGAGTCTGCCCCCTGGTTCCGTATACCCCACTGGGAGGGGACAACTCCTGGGTGACCACCCCCTCGGTGACCAACTCCTGGGTGACCAACCCTTCAGTGACCATCCCCTGGGTGTCCATCCCCCCCATGACCACACACCATGTGCTTCAGGAAGGTCACCTCTCATTTCCCCAAATCCCAATGATTACAGGCCCAGCCTGTTCGATGAATCATCACAGTTAACCCCTTCATCCCAGGAGTCGACCTGCAGAACCCGCTCGGTATTGCCCCCGGTGTACCAGCACATGGTTCCTCGGGGACGGGCACCGAAACCAACCGCCCTCCTACAGGAGTGGTCTCACCAGCCACATGTAGAGTGCAGCCAGACATTTATTCTTCAACATAAGGGCCAACGTTCTGTCTGCCTTCCTCTCTGTTTCTGCTCTTGGCACACAGACATCTCTCTGGACATGCATCTTCCCTGCCTTTGTACCACTTGCAGACCCTTGCAGACACTTGCAGACCTTTGCACGGGTAGGGCAGGAGGTGTCTGAGGGGGCGGGTGGGTGGTCTCTGAGGTAGGGCACTCCTTCTGCTGTTAATGGGGTCTCTGCCCTCCCAATTCTTGGTCCCGTGCCACACACTCCTTCCGCACTCTGAGCACTCGTGGGCCTGAGATTCCCGAGGGTCAGTGGGGATGGGGCACTTCTTCACGGAGCCTTTGTGTACATCCTTGAATCTTTTCCTCTGTCCCACCTGGGAATCTCTCCGGTCTTGGAGAATGGAATAATGTGTCTGGCGTTGGCATCCGAGCAACATGTCCTGCCCAACAGAGTGCTGGGGCATTGGTCTGGGAGAGGTCACTGGTGTCACTCTGGGAGAGGACACTGGTGTCACTCTGGGAGAGGACACCGGTCACTCTGGGAGAGGTCACTGCAGTCACTTTGGGAGAGGACACTGCTGTCTGGGAGAGGTCTCTGTGGTCACTCTGGGAGAGGACACCGGTCACTCTGGGAGAGGTCACTGCGGTCACTTTGGGAGAGGACACTGCTGTCTGGGAGAGGTCTCTGTGGTCACTCTGGGAGAGGACACTGGTGTCACTCTGGGAGAGGTCACTGCGGTCACTCTGGGAGAGCACACTGTGGTCACTCTGGGAGAGGTCACTGATGTTGGTTCAGATATTACAGGTGGATTTTGGGGGATTTTGCAGTGGGTGGGGGGTTGGTATACAGTGTTGGTATATCTCTCCAGTGCCTTGAGGGTCATTACTCCCAGTAATGCAGGTCTCCAAAGAACACAGGCCAGTAGACCATGAGCTTTGAGCCAGGTGAGAGGCCTTGACCTTCAAATACCTCATTTCCAGAGACAGCTGAAGTGATTTCAGGATCTCACCTTCATTGCCCGAGTGCAGTGGGGACATTGCTCAGGCACCCATCCCGTCACCCCCTCAACCACACCCACCCACCCCGTCACCCACACCCACCCCATCACCCCCTCACGCACCGACACCATCAGCCCCTCACACCCCCACCGTCACGCCCTCATCCACACCCACCCACCCTGTGAACCCCTCACACCCCCCCCCACCCACCCCGTCACCCCCTCACACCCCCCCCACCCACCCCGTCACCCCCTCCTGCCCCATCCATGATAAACTACAGGGAGAGAGCGGGAGAAATGGTGCTGAGGCCAAGACTGGATCAGCCATGATCAGTGAATGCTAGAAAAGTCTCAAGGGGCTGAATGGTCTCCTGTTCCTTTTCTTTATATTTCACTGTGGTCACAATAAAAGTTTAACTTTCACAACTTGGTCAAACTTTCTGTAAATTCTGCATTGTCAACCTCATTTATTTCAATTGTTTATATTCAGAATCAGTAAGATTCAATAATACAATTTGTAAAATTAGGAAGCAGATTTACATGAAGATGCCCATTGAATCAGAACATACCTTCCTTTCCTCCTTTATTCACACACTTTTCAAAACTAAAACTAAACATAATTATGTAATTATGTAAAACTAAACATAAGTAAAGAGAGAATTCATTTCCACAATTAAACAGCCATTGAAAGCTAAATTAAATGCAAAACATTAAGGAAATGAGATTGACATCAGGAAAGGTTTGGAAGGATGTGGGCCAAACACAGGCTAGTGGGCCCAGTGTGGTCGGCATGGACCAGCTGGGCCGAAGGGCCTGTTTCCGTGCTGATTGACTCGATGAGGGAATTACATCGGTGCTGAGCCTGCCACTGCTTGTAGGCTCCAGAAAAATGAACCGTCAGTGCCACGACCAGAGCAAGAGGGAATAACCTCAAACTTACAGCTAGGCTGTGCAAGAATAATGTCTCCAGACGTCTAGTCCCACCAGGACAGCGGAGATCTGCACGCTCTCCCACTGCAAGTTGTGAAGGCAGCTGAGGGAGGGACATTGTTTGAGAGGGCAACTGAACTTGTCAAAACCCAGCCTGGTGGATTTTTGTTAGCTCAGAGCTTTCTTGTCAGAGACACCAAGATGAATAGTTTGTTGACCATTAACAGTAACAGGCCCAGGGTGCGAATGGGTTCTCCTGCTCCCTTGTGAGGCTTGTACCAGGTGGACCAGAAGTGAATTCAGTCTCTTGTACCTTGGTCACTAGTTTTATGAGGGTTTCTCCCCCTTTGTTTCCCATCAAACATAACACTTGCAAGGACCAGAGCAAATGGGCAGTGTTTTAGAAAATAATACTGATTAAAACTTTCTTGATATGGTTAACATTTGAGTTCATCACCTGAACTGATGAAGGTCCAGGCCCTACAGCACCCAGTCAGCCCTCCAGTCCCCAGGTCCATGTCGACCCATCCACACTGATCCCACTCACCAGCACTGGCTCTGTACCTTCTCTGCCTCGGTAGTTCAAATGCTCATCCAAATGCTTCTCAAACGTTGTGAGAGTCTGCCTCCAGCACCCCCCTCAGGCAGTGCGTTCCACATTCCGACCCCCCTCTGGGGAAAAAATATTCCTCAGATCCCCTCCAACCTTCCCACCCCTCACCTTAAACGTGTGCCTTCTTACCTTAGACACAGCTCTGCCATGGAGAACCGTTTCTTCCTGTCCTCCCTGTCTGCACCCCTCGTCATTTTGCACACTTCCATCAAGTCCCCTTCAGCCTTCCCTGCG
Source organism: Pristis pectinata (assembly GCF_009764475.1). Taxonomy (NCBI): domain Eukaryota; kingdom Metazoa; phylum Chordata; class Chondrichthyes; order Rhinopristiformes; family Pristidae; genus Pristis; species Pristis pectinata. The sequence continues at coordinate 17,297,564 of NC_067438.1, read as the reverse complement.
CCAAGGAAAACAAACCCAGCCCATTGAGTCCTTCCTCACAGCTGAAACGTTCCATCCCAGACAACATCCTGGTGGATCTCTCCGCACCCTCTCCAGCGTGATCACGTCCCTCCTACAGTGCGGTGACCAGAACTGCGCACCATATTCCAGCTGTGGCCTAGCCAAAGTTTTGTAAAGTTGTACCAAGACCTCCCTGCTCTTCGACTCTGTGCCCAGCCAAGGAAGGCCAGAATCCCAGACATCCCCTTCACCACTCTGTCTACCTGTGCTGCCTCTTGTACACCAAAGTCCCTCTGTTTCCCAATCCTCCCGAGGGCTCCGCCATTCATGGTATACGTCCTACCCTTATTTGACTCCTAAAGTGCATCACCTCACATTTGTCAGGATTAACCTCCATCTGTCATTGCTCTTCCTCAGGAGGCTAAAGAAATTTAGCATGTCTCCTTTGACCCTCACCAACTTTTATCAATGCATCATAGAAAGCATCCTATCTGGATGCATCACGGCTTGGGATGGCAACTGCTCTGCCCGGGATCTCAAGAAACTGCAGAGAGTTGTGGACACAGCCCAGCGCGTCACAGAAACCGGCCTCCTCTCCATGGACTCTGTCTATACTTCTTGCTACCTCAGTGAAGCAGCCAGCATAATCAAAGACCCCACCCACCAGGGACATTCTCTCTTCTCCCTTCTCCCATCAGGTAGAAGATACAGGAGCCTGAGGGCACATACCACCAGGCTCAAGGACAGCTTCTATCCCACTGTGATAAGACTATTGAACAGTTCCCTTATACGATGAGATGGACTCTTGACCTCATGATCCACCTTGTTGTGACCTTGCACCTTACTGTCTACCCGCACTGCACTTCCTCTGTGATTGTCACTCTTTACTCTGTATTCTATTATTGTTTTACCCTGTCCTACCTCGATGCACTGTGTAATGAATTGATCTGTACAATCGGTTTGTAAGACAAGTTTTTCACTGTACCTCGGTACAAGTGACAATAATAAACCAATACCAATACCAAAAAGCTTGCCAGCGGATCAATAACATCCAGTGCCCAAGACAACCCTCCTCACTGTCAACACCACCAATTTTTGTCTCATCTGTAAACATACTAAATCATACCCTCTTATGTTCACATCTAAGTCTTTAAGGCTTTTGGCAGGCACGGTAGTGTAGCAGTTAGTGTAACGCTATTACAGCGCCAGCGACCAGGGTTCAATTCCGGCCGCTGTCTGTAAGAAGTTTGTACGTTCTCCCCGTGTCTGCGTGGGTTTCCTCCGGGTGCTCCGGTTTCCTCCCACATTCCAAAGATGTGCTGGTTAGGAAGTTGTGGGCATGCTATGTTGGCGCCGGGAGTGTGGCGACACTTGCGGGCTGCCCCCAGAACACTACACAGAAGATGCATTTTGCTGTGTGTTTCCATGTACAGGTGGTTGATGAAGATTTCTGATCTTAATCTACATAACAAAGCAGCAGTGGTCCCAGCACCAGTCCTTGCAGTACAGCAGTGTTGTTCTCCATTTGTTTATTTTCTCTACGTGAATCTTTTTTTTAGCCAGTGAAGTTCCTGGAACCATACGTGGAAGGTGACGAGGAAGTACAGATCAAACTGCAGCATGGAACAACCACTCTGGCTTTTAAGTTTCAGCACGGGGTCATGGTTGCTGTGGATTCCAGAGCATCATCCGGATCCTATGTCAGTAAGTTCACCTGTGGCTCCACGGTAGGCCGGACCCTCACCCAACGAGCAACGGGTCTTCGACCTGAAGCCTGAAACAGTTGTGTCCCGACTGGCTGCGTTTTCCTCACAATTCCTGGTTTTATTTAGGCAGATAAGTTAGATTCATTTTCGAAGAAATAACAGGGTAGAAATGCATTTATGTAGCTTGTGTTTTCTGAATGTCTCCCCGCTGCCATGTTCACAGAATTGGAGACATAAGAGTCTCGACCCAAAACTTCGACTGTCCATTTCCGTCCACAGATGCTGCCCGACGCGCTGGGTTTGTCAGCAGTTTGTTTATTGTTCCTGACCCATAATCCATGTGCTTGAGGCAGGCCGCCGTTCTGTGCAATGCCCAGCAGGAGGCCCCCTCTGAACCTGGATCACAAACCATGGACAGGCTCACTGCACGCGAAGCTAAGGTCTCCAGCAACCGATGTGGCACCGTGGCTGTGGCCATATCACCTCGTCAAGATTGGAAACCTGAGCTCCAGGCTTCGTGCGAGTTCTGTGCTGTGGTGAAGTTAGGCAGCCCCCTGCTCCTTGACCTCCCACCTGGGGTGCAATGCCCCAAGCACATTTGTTTGCATTTTCCTCACCAGCCATCACCGGGCAGCCCTACATGGAGCAGGAGGGTAGCCAGCAAAAATGGGTAATCTGTGTGCAGAGCCAGGGGATGTGGGCAGGGTCCTAGATGATTACCCCCTCATCCTCCATCTCTCCAAGGAGAAAAGCCCAAGTCCCCTCAACCTGCTTTCATAAGGCATGCTCCACATTCCAGGCAGCATCCTTGTAAATCTCCTCTGCACCCTCTCTATGGCTTCCACATCTTTCCTGTGGTGATGAAACCAGAACTGAGCACAGTACTCCAAGTGGGGTCTGACCAGGGACCTATATAGCTGCAACAATACCTCTCGGCTCCTAAATTCAATTCCCCGATTGATGAAGGACAATACACCGTATGCCTTCTTAACCACAGAGTCAACCTGCGCAGCCGCTTTGAGCATCCTATGGACTCGGACCCCAAGATCCCTCTGATCCTCCGCACTGCCAAGAGTCCTACCATTAATACTATATTCCGCCAACATATTTGACCTACCAAAATGAACCACTTCACACTTATCTGGGTTGAACTGCATCTGCCACTTCTCAGCCCAACTCTGCATCCTATCTATGTCCCTCTGTAACCTCTGACAGTCCTCCAAACTATCCACAACACCCCCAACCTCTGTGTCATCCGCAAACTTACTAACCCACCCCTCCACTTCCTCATCCAGGTCGTTTATAAAAATCACAAATAGTAAGGGTCCCAGTACAGATCCCTGAGGTACACCACTGGTCACCAACCTCCACTCAGAATATGACCCTTCAACAACCACTCTTTGCCTTCTGTGGGCCAGCCAGTTCTGGACCCACACTGCAATGTCCCCTTGGATCCCATGTCTCCTCACCTTCTCCATAAGCCTCGCATGGGGTACCTTATCAAACGCCTTACTGAAATCCATATACACTACATCTACTGCTCTCCCTTCATTGATGTGCTTAGTCACATCCTCAAAAAATTCAATCAGGCTCATAAGGCAGGAACTGCCCTTGACAAAGCCATGCTGACTATTCCTAATCATATTATACCTCTCCAAATGTTCATAAATCCTGCCTCTCAGGATCTTCTCCATCAGCTTACCAACCACTGAGGTAAGACTCACCGGTCTATAATTTCCTGGGCTATCCCTACTCCCCTTCTTGAATAAGGGAACAACATCCGCAACCCTCCAATCTTCCGGAACCTCTCCCGTCTCCATTGATGACACAAAGATCATCGTCACAAGTTCCGCAGTCTCCTCCCTCACCTCCCACAGTAACCTGGGGTACATCTCATCTGGTCCCGGCGACTTATCTAACTTGATGCTTTCCAAAAGTTTCAGCACCACCTCTTTTCTAATATCTACATGCTCAAGCTTTTCAGGCTGCTGCAAGTCCCCACTACAATCCCCCAGATATTTTCCGTGGTGAATACTGACGTAAAGTATTCATTAAGTACCTCCGCTATTTCTTATGGATCCGTACACACTTTCCCACTGCTGCACTTGATAGGCCCTATCCTTTCACATCTCATCCTCTTACTCTTCACATACTTGTAGAACGCCTTGGGGTTTTCCTTAATCCTGCCCGCCAAGGCCTTCTCATGTCCCCTTCTGGCTCTCCTAATCTCTTTCTTAGGTTCCTTCCTTTTAGCCTTGTACTCCTCCAGATCTCTAACATTACCGAGCTCTCTGTACCTTTTGTATGCTTTTCTTTTCCTTTTGACTAGATTTATTATAGCCTTCGTACACCACAGTTCCTGTATCTTATCATGACTCCCCTGTCTCATCGGAACATGTCTGTGCAGAGCTCCACACAAATATCCCCTGGATGTTTGCCACATTTCTTCTGTACATCTGTTCCCAATTTAATCTTCCAATTTCTTGCCTGAGAGCCTCATAATTCCCTTTACTCCAAGTAAACACCTTTCTAGTCTGTCTGTTCCTATCCCTCTCTAGTGCTAACGTAAAGGAGATAGAATTATGATCACTATCACCAAAATGTTCACCCACTGAGAGATCTGACACCTGACCAGGTTCATTTCCCAATATCAAATCAAGCACAGCCTCTCCTCTTGTGGGTCTATCTACATAGGACAATGTGTTCGGGGAAGGATACATTGATCGGCTGGAGCTGGAGAGGATTGTGAAGGTGGAGGTCTCAGCTGTCTTGGAATTCAGAAGGGTTGCTGAATGCCCAGGGCTGGGTGGGATCTATCCCAGAATTCTATGGGAAGGAGACAGCTCAGGCATAGACCAAGATTTTTGCATCTTTGTAAACCACAGCTTATGTACCAGAAGACGGGAGGGTGGCTAGCGATTTTCCCTTATTTAAAATGGGCATCACGGATAAGTCATGTAACTACAGGCCAGTTAGCCTTACGTCAGTGGTAGGGAAATCAGCGGAGAAAATTTTAAGGGACAGGATTTATATTCACTTGGAGAGATAGGGTCTGATTAGGGATAGTCAGCATGGCTTTGTGAGTGGAAAATTGCGTCTCACGAATTGGATTGAGTTTTTTGAGGAAGTAACGAAGCAAATTGTTGAGGGGATTGTGGTAGATATTGTCCACATGGACTTTAGCAGGGTGTTTGACAAGGTCCCACATGGTAGGCTGGTCTGGCAAGCTAAGGCATATGGGAGCCAAGGTGAGCTAGCAAGTTTCCGTGCTGTGTGACTCCATGTACACAGACATACACAGACAAGCACACACAGAGAAAGGTATGCAGAGATAGAGATGCATAGACATAAACATGCATGCGCAATCATGCCCACTTACATACACAAACGAAACATGATGCGGAACATAGAAACATAGAAACATAGAAAACCTACAGCACAATTCAGGCCCTTCGGCCCACAAAGCTGTGCCAAGCATGTCCCTGCCTCAGAAATTACTAGGCTTACCCATAGCCCTCTATTTTACTCAGCTCCATGTACCGATCTAACAGTCTCTTGAAAGACCCTATCGTATCCGCCTCCACCACCGTTGCCGGCAGCTCATTCCCCGCACTCACCACTCTCTGAGTAAAAAACGCACCCCTGACATCTCCTCTATAGGTTGGAGCCCATGGGATCCAAGGCAGGCTGGCTAATTGAATCCAAAGTTGGCTTGCAGATAGGAGGCAGAGGGTGGTGGCGGGGTGTTGCTTTTAGAATCATAGAGAGGTACAGTGCAGAAACTTGGGCCCATCCCATCCATGCCGACCTTGGTGCTTATCTATCCTTGTGCCATTTGCCTGCAATAGGCCTGCAACCTGCTACGTCTTTCCCATCCTGCACAGATGGCTTGGTCTCTGATTGGAAGCCTGTGACCAATGGTGTACCACAGGGATCAGTGCTCGGACCCTTGACGTTTGTGATATATCTTCACGTCTAAAAGTTGTGATTAGTAAGTTTGTAGGTGATACAAAGGTTGGTAGGGTTATAGATAGTGAGGAGGGTTGTCTAAGGCGAGAGCAGGATATACAGTAGATCAGTTGCACAGCTGAGTGGGGCTACGGCAGGAGGAACTTAATCCTGACAAATAGGAAGTGATGTATTTTTGGAGGCAAACAAAGGGATTACGTACACAGCGAATGGAAGAGCCCCGGGGAGTGTTGATGAACAGAGGGACCTTGTAAAGATCCGTAGATCCCTGAAAATGGCATCGCAGTTGGATAAGGTGGTGAAGAAGACAAATGGGATGTTTGCCTTCATCAGCTGTGGCAGAGAACATAACATGTTGCAACTTCACAAATCACTGGTGAGGCCACACTCGGAGCACTGTGTACAGTTCTGGTCTCCACACTGTGGAACGGATGTGGTTGCACAGGAGACCGTGCAGGGGAGGTTCACCAGGGTGTCACCATTACAGTTATAAGGAGAGACTGGACAGGCTGAGTTTGTCTTCCCTGGAGGGGGGAAAGCTGAGGGGGGACACGGCAGAGGTACGTACAATTATGAGGGAATGGAGAGGCTAGGTAGTAAAAATCTTCTTTTCATGGTGGGTGTCTAAGAGGACACATAGAGGGGGACGTTTCACACAGAGGATGCTTGGATTCTGGAACACACTGCCTGAGGAGGTGGAGGCCGTCACAAGGAGCATCCAGACAAGTACTTGAATCACCAAGGCTACGGACCTGAGATCAGTAAATGGGATGGGTGTGGATCGGTGAAATGGGTAGCATGGATGCTGTGGACCGAATGGCCTGGCTCTGCACTGTACTAGACTCTTGTATACCCACGTAGCCCCACACAACTACGCAGACAGTCCATGCATGTGCGTTGCTACCTATGTGCACACAGACATGCTGACACGGGTCATGGGCGAGCTGGGCCAAAGGCCTGTTTCCAGGCCGTGTAACTCTATGACTATCGGCACATACACACGTTAACACACCGGCATGCCTGAACCTTAACAGGTACTCGGACAGGTACATGGATAGGAAAGTTCAGAGCGATATGAGCCAAATGCAGGGAAATGGGAAAAGCTTAAATGAGCATCTTGGTCAGCAAGGACCAGGACTTGTTTCTGTGCTGTACTTCTCTGTGACTCTGTGAACCACTCATGTATTGTGGACATACAACAGGTGCACAAATAAATTCACACCCATACCTAATAATGACGTAATTATACTATTCTGTTTAGGCACTCAGGCATTCAAGAAGGTGATTGAGATTAACCCCTACCTGCTGGGTACGATGTCAGGCAGTGCTGCAGACTGTGTCTTCTGGGAGAGAATGCTGGCCAAACAGTGCAGGTAACTGAACCTAGACCTTGATTCACATCACTAAGTGTGACAGGATACTGTTCCAAGTGTTTCCATTATTTCATGCTTAGATGTTGATTTACTTTGCAGCAATTAATGTCACCTGAACATTTCATTATGTTCATTTGCTATAATTTTCTGAATCCGGTATTTTGTAGGATATATAAATTACGGAACAAGAAACGCATCTCGGTGTCTGCTGCCTCCAAGCTCCTGGCTAACATGGTGTCAGAGTATAAAGGCATGGGGCTGTCAATGGGCACCATGATCTGTGGCTGGGACAGCAAGGTACGTGAGGGATGGGGCGAGGGGCTGGGATATCGAGGCGTCACTCTAAGACAATTTTCCTACCAGAGATGTCAAGCAAACACGCAAGGATAATTATGGGCAAAGGGCAGGAAGTGGGACTGGTGGAGCAGTTCAGCCACAATGGGCCAAATGGCCTCGTGTGTTGTATCATTGTCTGGTTCTACTGAGACCATGGGGAACAAACTTGCTGGGAAATACAAAGTGTGTTAGTTTAACCTGTGTGAGGTGCTGCAAATGTCGTATATAAACCTCATTCATCATCATTATGTCTTTTTGGCAAAGTGGTTAACAATGCTTCCAGATCAACAAGACCTCGGCATTAAACATTGCACAGCGTTGGGTGATGCCAGAGGTCTAGGGACACTTACCTTACCTGTAAGTTTGTTAATTCTGAAGGTGTGTTTCCGTTGTCAATGAAAGGATCTATCAGGGATGTAGGTTTATGTCAGGATTGTCCATCCTGCGAAAGTATCTGAGGGTTTGCTCGGTTTTGCTGTTCTCATTAACGCTTCTCATCCAGGCCTGTTCCTGTGAAGGTTCTGCTGACGTTCTCTGCCCACGTCAGTGCAAGCTGTGGGGTCACTGACACAGGGAGTGACTTTCAAGGAGTGTTAGCTTCTGCACAGTAAAAAAAACATGCAGGGTTTTGGTGGGTGAAGGGATTTGTGAAAGTGGGACAAAGCAGAGGTACGTTTATACTTTAGGATAGCTGATCGGTATTGTTTCATAGATTTTTCTCCGAACTCAAGTGATTGAAACTAGGAAAGTGTGGTGGTTTAGGTTAAGGTATTAGCTGTAAATGATTGCTAACTAAAAAATTTTGCCAAATTAAATCAGTAAAACAGAACTCATCTAAGATCCGCAGGGCATGTGGTGTGTTTGGACCGCAGTAAGTGGGAGTTTGCAGACAATGAGGCTGCTGTGAGCAAACACACCTTCAGGAGGTGTCTCCTGTGTAGAGTCTTTGAACTACAGTGTGAGTTGGAGACAGTCTGATGCTTAAAAGGGATTTCTGGACAATTTCAGCCAGAATATAACCACACTCCAGAGGGAAGTGTGAGGTGGTACACTTTGGAAGGACTAACTCCAAGGCGGAGTACAAGGTAAATGGCAGGATTCTGGGCAGTGTGGAGGAGCAGAGGGATCTGGGGGTTCATATCCACAGATCACTGAAAGTTGCCACACAGGTGGATAGGGTAGTTAAGAAAGTTTATGGGATGTCAGCTTTCATAGGTCGTGTGCTCAAGTTTAAGAGCCGCGAGGTAATGATGCAGCTCTACAAAACTCTGGTTAGACCACACCTGGAGTACTGTGTCCAATTCTGGTCGCCTCATTATAGGAAGGATGTGGAGGTGTTGGAACTGGTGCAGAGGTGATTTACCAGGATGCTGCCTGGATTAGAGAGTATGGATTATGAGAGACTAAGGGAGCTAGGGCTTTTCTCTTTGGAGAGAAGGAGGATGAGGGGAGACATGATCGAGGTATACAAAATATTAATAGATAGAGTAGACAGCCAGCGCCTCTTTCCCAGGGCACCAATGCTCAATACAAGAGGGCATGGCTTTAAGGTAATGGGTGGGAAGTTCAAGAGGGAGGTTTTTTACCCAGAGAGTGGTTGGGGCATGGAATGCGCTGCCTGGGGTGGTGGTGGAGGCTGATACGTTGGTCAAGTTCAAGAGATTGTTAGATAAGCATATGGAGGATTTTAAGATAGAGGGATACGTGGGAGGAAGGGGTTAGATAGTCTTAGGGAGGTTTAAAGCTCAGCACAACATTGTGGGCCGAAGGGCCTGTGTTGTGCTGTACTGTTCTATGTTCTATGAAAGCACATGTTCAGGAGAGGAGATGTGTCACAGACAGATGGTTAGCGGGGATTTACGTGACACTGAGAGGGATATTTGGGCAATAAAGACCATAATATCCTTTTAACCTGCTCTTGTCACCCTTGTGTCCTCTATTGTTGTGACAAAACTCTGACAAAAACAGGTTAATGGGTTAAAGAAAAGCCGACGTTGAAGAGCTGAGAATAGAACCTGGGAAGATAAAATGAGCGATGATATCAGCAAACGGCAATGGAGAGCAACAGAGGGAAACTCTTAAACACTGCTCAACTGTGCCGAGGGAAAAAACATTCTGCCGAGAGAAAGGACAAACCGAAAGTGCGTGAGATTCTCAGATAAGTAGCCATGGAGGGGATGATCGAGGGTGAGGAAAGAGGCAGGCACGGAGGAGGCTACAACAAGAGGGAATGAATCAGTGATGCTAACGTGGGTGGGACGGTGAGTGGGGAGTGGGATGTAAAGAGGCTTCGGGGGGATGTGGACGTGGAGTGACCGGTGCAATATACTGTGAAACCCTGAAGTTGTCCGCACTGGTGCACAGAACAGGAAAGTGGAGTGTTTTATAAACGGTGAGTTATTGGGAATTGTTGATGTTTAAAGGAACCGGCGTGGCCTTGTACACAGTCACTGAAAACTGACATACAAGTGCAGCAAGTGATCAGGACAGCAGGAGCATTGGCCATTATCATGAGGAGACTTGAGTGCTGGAGTAAAGGTGTCTTACCACATTACACGGGGCCTTATTGACGCAACACCTGGAGTATTGTGGACGGTTCTGGTCTCCTTCCCTAAGGAACGATGTACTTGGCACAGAGGGAGTCAGCAAAGGTTCACCAGGCTGGTTCCATGGATGGCGGGTTTACCGAATGAGGAGAGATTGAGTTGTCTGGGATTGTGTTCTCCAGAGTTTAGAAGAATGAGATGGGAAATCATTGACATCACAAGACCTACCAGCCGTCAGGCCGCACCTGTGTGCAATTCTGGTCGTCCCATTATAGGAAGGGTGTGGGGGGCTTTGGAGAGGGCGCAGCAGAGGTTCACCGGGATGCTGCCTGGATTAGAGGGCATGAGCTATCAGGAGAGGCTGGACAAACTTGGGTTGTTCTCTCTGGAGTGGCGGAGGCTGAGGGGAGATCTGATAGGGGTTTTTATGATTATGAGAGGCAGAGATAGGCTGGATAGTCAGAATCTTTCTCCCAGCATAAAAATGTCAAGTACCGGAGGACACGCATTCAAGGTGATAGGGGGAAAGTTGAAAGGGGATGTGTGGGGCAACTGGGTGGAGACACATACACAGAGGCATTTAAGAGGCTGTCAGAAAGATACATGAATCTGCAGGTAACGGAGGGATATGGATCATATACAGGCAGAAGAGATTCAGTTTAATTGTGTTATGTTCAGTGCAGACATTGTGGGCCGAAGGGCCTGTTCCTGTGCTGTGCCGTTCTGTGAAACTTACAAAATACTCACAGGGCTGAAAAGGCTGGATGCAGAGAGGATGCGGTGTCTCGGGCCAGGGGTCAGTCTCAGAGTAAGGGTTTGGCACTGAGACGGGGAGAAATTTCTCCCCTCAGAGGGCAGTGCGCCTTTGGAATTCTCTGCTCGGAGGATGTGGAGACTCGGGCACTGCACTTATTCAAAACACCGATGGATAGATTCCGGAATATTGAGGGACTCAAGGGATATGGGGATAGAGCAGGAAAATGGTGCAAGGTCGGATATCAGCCATGATTTTGGTGAATGCTGGAGAAGGAGGCCACTCCTGCTCCTGTTGTGTATTACACACATTACACAAAGGGATTCAAAACGGAGTTACACAATTCCAGCGACAGATAGGAATTAGGAAATTACCAAAGTAATAAATCAAAACAGTGAAGCATTCTCCAGAAGCAGGAATAAAAAAGCAATGGTGCCAGGAGGGGACAGAGATTAGTGACTGAGACAGGAGAGAGATTGATCAAAAGCAGAGTATTAAAAGCAGAAGAGGTTAACCTTGTCTGTCCAGCTGCTGGAAGAGGCCCATGGTGGCCGAGTTCCGCGCTCGGTGGGCCCCTCAGGGGATCGTGTGTGTCGTGGACGAGAGGGATGCTATTTTGATCTGAAGTGTTGTGCATTGCGGTTGCGGGCGTAGTGTTGCACGGGTATTGGTTTTGGCTGGGTTGTTTCTTTCTGTAGTAGATGTAGCATGTTTGCTGTTGGTTGTTTTTTTGTAGTGTTTTTAACGAATAAACGTTTTGTACAAAAAAAAGGGGCAGTACTGATCTCTGCAGGCACCCTTACTGAGTTCCACGCTCGGTGGGCTCTTCAAGAGATCGCGTGCGTCGTGGATGATACCAATACGATTTTGATATGAAATATTGAGTGTTATGGTACCGGACGTAGTGACGTATGTGTGCTCTCGTGGGTGTCAGTTTACAATAATTTCTGAAGTTATGTAGTTGATTAGATGATCCTTTCTGTATTAGATGTGTACATTTGATATTTGTAGTCCTTTTAACTAATAAATGTTTTATACAAAAGAAAGAGGCCCATGGCCTGCCAACTCTTACACTCAAGAATGATCCCAACTCCCTTCAGGATCTTGTCACTGCTCTGAGTCCCATTCGCACAGTGCGCCTCTGACCACAGCCCAGTGAGTTAAACAATTCTGCCAAACCCAGACTGTCGGAGGAGATTACTGGGGCAGAACAATGGGGACGGGCCAGGCCAGGCCAGACCAGCCAGAGATTTACTGAACACTGCACCAAGCACAGGAGCAGAGGTTCCAGCACAGAGAACCTGGCACACCCACTGTGACATTCACGACCGAGGAACTCTGAGCAGGACTTGTAATCTTGCCCGGGTCTGTGACGAAGGTGACTGGAGGGGGAGAGACTGTAACAGTAACCTCCATTCACTGCTCGGACCAGACCTTACAACAGGGGCTCCACTGGTAGCAGAGTTTGACTGGAATCTGCTTGTTTTCGTTCTCCCCTTGTTTTGCAGGGGCCGGGCCTGTACTACGTGGATGACAATGCGCTGAGGCTGTCTGGCAACATGTTCTCCACTGGATCGGGCTGCAGTTATGCATACGGTGTCATGGACAGTGGGTACAGATATGATCTGTCCGTTCAGGAGGCCTATGACCTGGCACAGCGAGCTATCTACCACGCCACCCATCGAGATGCTTACTCAGGAGGCACAGTCAACAGTGAGCACAGTATTTTGCTGTTTGTTACCTGATGCGAATCACTGAGGGGAACATGAAATGGTCAGGCTGGAAGGAGACAATGTGGCCCCTGGCCTCTGGAAGACAATGCCCCTCAATCCCATCCCATCCTCTGCCTCTGCTTCCCACTCCCTGTGCTGCCCGTCCCTCGTTCTGCTCTTGTAAACGTAAGGCCTTCCACAGCTCCTGTCCGCTGTAACACCGTCCCGTTTCCCCTTCACCCCCGTGCTGCAGGTCTCCCGTGAAGCAAAGCCACCATTTTACGCTTCCTGCCTCTCTGTGGCTCCGTCCCTCCCTATCTCCAGCCTCCATCTGTCAGACGAACTCCCCAACATGTCGGTTTCTCCACTTCAGGCCTCCTGCTCATTTTCAGCCTTCCGTCCACCACTGGAGGTGGGGCGGTAAACCCCGCCCTTCCCTCTGAACCTCTCCCTCTCGTGGCATGTTTCTTAAGGCTGCATGGTTGCATCAAGCATTTGGTCACCTGCCCTCACGTCACCTTCTGAAGGTTAAAGTGTTCCTCTGAATACTTTCCTGGGGATGCTTTTGCTTTGGAAAGATGCTACATATATGTTATTTGTTTGGCCTCCCTCTGAAATAAGTCTTCCCTGATCCCAGACAAAACACTCAGCAGGTCAGGCAGCAGTTGAAACAGTTAATACTTCAGGTCAAAGACTCTTTGTGGGAACTGAGAAAGAGAGAAAACAAACTAGTTTTAAGTTGCAGAGCAGATAAGAGAGGAAAGGGCATATCGGTGGCAGGGTGAGGCCAGGATTTCTGTAGGGATTTAATGGAACTGTCAGAGGGTGATGTGTTGCAAATAGCAGGTCAGAACGTACTGATGGAGAGAGTAAAACTGAGCCCATGTCGTAGACGAATGACTTACAGCAGAAATGGCCAGTCCTGGTACAGAGAGAAGGAGCAAGTTATCTGAAATCCAATACTGAGCTCCGAAGGCTGCAGTGTGTCTGGGGGGGTGAGCTGTTCCTCAGGCGGGTGTTTGGCCCCACGGGGACAGTGCAGGAGGGATATGAAAGGGAGAGATAAGATCGAGGCAGGAAGGTTGTTTCCACTGGTAGGTGAGACTAGAACTAGGGGACATAGCGTCAAGATTCGGGGGAGTAGATTTGGGATGGAGATGAGGAGGATCTGCTTTTCCCATAGAGTAGTGAATCTGTGGAATTCTCTGCCCAGGGAAGCAGTAGAGGCTCCCTCATTAAATATATTTAAGGCACAGTTAGATAGATTTTTGCATAGTCGGGGAATTAAGGGTAATGGGGAAAAGGCAGGTAGGAGGAGCTGGGTCCACGGCCAGATCAGCCATGATCTTGTTGAATGGCGGAGCAGGCTCGACGGGCCGGATGGCCTCATCCTGCTCCTGTTCCTTATGGCAGAGACCGCTGGGTCAGAGTGGGAGTGAGGGTGGGGAATTAAAGTGGCAGCAGGGTCACTTCTGCGGCCTGTGTGCAGCTGCTCCCCACCATGATCACCCACTTGGTTTCTGCGCTGGAGGGGAGACCACACCGTGAACACCAAACGTTGTACACTGGAGTGAGTCGCTGCTTCAGCTGGACGGGGGGGGGTTTTGGGTCCCTGGGTGGTGGGAAGGAAGGATTTGAAAGGGCGGGTGTTGCTTCACCTGTGGATGCTGGGGATGTGCCATAAAGACAGGCAGCAGTTGGTGGGGACAGAGGACTGGACCAGGGAACTGTGGAGAGAGTGATCCCTTCGAAATGCTGAGAAACCTGGTGTAGAATCTTGTTGGAGCTGGTGGAAATTGTACAGGAAGATCCATTGAATCCAGAGGCTGGTGGGTGGAAGGGAGGAACCAGGGAATTGCTCTGTCCGGGAGGTGTGTGGGACAAAGCTGAGACGTGGTTCAGAGCTCTGTCCACGATGGTAGAGGCAAAGCCAGGGTTCAGGAAGAAGGAAGTCACCTTAGAGGCATCTCTGCTGACTCTCCAATCATCAGAGCAAATTTGACGGAGATGGAGGGACAGGGAGGATGGAATGGAGTCTGTACAGCAGGCCGGGAGGAGGAACGATTGCCAGATGGCTGTGGGAGGTTGCGGGCTGGTTATTGATGTCTGTGGCCAGTCTGTCCCCTGAGGTGGAGACAGAAAGGCTCGGGAGGAGATCACGTGAAGCTGAAAGCAGGGTGGAAATTGGCAGCAAAAGCAATGAAGGTTTCAGGTTCTGGGTGAGTGCAGGAAACAGCACCGATGCAGTTGTTGATGTACCGGGACAAGAGCTGAGGGAGGGGGTTGGGGTAGCACCTCAGGTAGGCAGGGCGTCCTGACACCTTTGATCTAGAGAAAGTGCGTGGGGTTGAAGGACAGGTTGATCAGTATGAGAACTCTAAACTGGTGTTCCCAATTTCCACACTGCCCTTCCCTCTATCCCTTGGTAAATGTTTTGATTTTTTTTAAGTTTTTTTTATTTACAGCGTAGTAACAGGCCCTTCCCGCCCAACGAGTCCGCGCTGCCCTTTTTGTTTTAAAACCCAAATTAACCCACCCATATACGTCTTTGGAATGTGGGAGGAAACCGGAGCACCCGGAGGAAACCCCCGCAGACACGGGGAGAACGTACAAACTCCTTACAGACAGTGATGGGAATCGAACCCCGATCGCTGGCACTGTAATAGCCTCGCGCTCACCGCTACGCTACCGTGTTGTCACCAAGTTGTTGCCGATACCAAAATGTGGTCCCTTATTGTGTTTTTTGACAGTCCGCTGCACCATCTTCATCACTTACAACAGGCCAGTGAGACATCGTTTGCCCAGACAAATCTACACCGGTTGTCCCGTGACAAACGCCCCCAGCAGTTTTCCCAGCACCACTGGTACCCTAATCCCTATCAGGGTTCTCCTCACCATTTTCAAACCGAGCTGTGACGTTTGCAACCCTCCAGTCCTCCGGCATCACTCACACATCCGAGACTATGGTCTGATCTCCTCCGTCTCCCTCAGTAACCTGGATTCATCCCGGCTGGACCGGAACACTGGTTAACTTTGAGTGATGTCACTTCCTTTCAGTTTCCACCCCCCCCCAATGCCTCTCCTCCTTGCTGCAACACTAACTTCATCCTCTCTCTGGTCCGGATGAAACACTCATTCGTACCTCAGCACCTTGTTCCACAACCCTTCTTGGATCTACTGGCCCCTGAACTCCTTCAATATCTGTCCATAAAAAGACCCTTGCATTCACTTCTAACCGGCTGTTAATCTTCCTCTGCCCTTCATCCTGCCCTCTCCGCTTTCCCTCTGTTCTCTACCTTGTACCTGGCATTTGGCATAAAATATTCTCTGTCTATTTTAATCTCTGTTTGCCTCGTCACCCAAGGAGAACTTCCTCTCCTGGTTGCCGGTACACTTGCCTTCTGGACAACCGTGGATACGAGCCAGTGCTCATTCCCCATTTTCCACCCCTCCTGCTCGGTCCCTCCTCACACCACAGACACTGACTCTCCTCCGGTTGGATACTCTCACTGTTGACCTTCGTTCCTCCCTTTCCACAGGCTGATTACATTCTGATCACCACCCCTAATCAGCTTCACCCTGTGCTAAATGCACCACCTTCCTCCTTGGCCCAGAGTTCTCCTGTACACAATGAAGGAATTCTTCACCTCATCTGTCCCTCACCCTCTCTCCACCCCGACCCACTTCCCTCACACCCTCCCTCCAACACCTACACACCTCCCCCACACACCCTCCCCCACACACTCTCACCCTCACACCCTTAAACCCTCCCAAACACACCCTCGCACCAGCCACCATACACCCTCACACCCTCCCCCCAACACCCACACACCCTCGCCCACACTTCCCCACACACCCTCAAACCCTCCCAAACAGACCCTCACACCCTCCCCCTCACACACCCTCCCCCACACACCCTCCTCCTCACACCCACACACCCTCAAATCCTCCCAAACAGACCCTCACACCCTCCCCCTCACACACTCTCCCCCTCACACATCCTCCCCCACACACCCTCCCCCACACACTCTCGCCCACACACCCTTAAACCCTCCCAAACACACCCTCGCACCAGCCACCATACACCCTCACACCATCCCCCCAACACCCACACACCCTCGCCCACACTTCCCCACACACCTTCACCCACACACCCTCACACCCTCCCCCTCACACACCCTCCACCTCAAACCCACACACCCCACACCCACACACCCTCCTCCTCACACCCACACACCCTCCACCCACACCCACACACCCTCACCCATTCCCCCACACCCTCTCCCACACACCGTCACAGCCTCTCCCTCAAACCCACCCCCGAACAGACATTCTCACCCCCCCCCCAGTACACACACACCCTCACACCCTCCCCCATACACCATCACACCCTCTCCCTCACACACCCTCCCTCTCACCCCCCACACACACACCCATAATATTACTGCTGGAGTTACTCTAACTGTACAGATCCGCCCGACCGGTCATTCCGCATCCCAGGGACTGCAGGAAATGACCAGCAAAACATCAGCTCCTCTCCTGTTCCATTGTTTTTGAAACCTCCAGCGCTCAACCCTTCTGTGGAACCGCGATTTAACCTGGGCCGACCTGAGTGGTTGGGTAATTTCGGGAAACCACAGCCGGGTTACACGGAGCAAGGAGCACAGAACAATACAGCACAGGAACAGGCCCTACTGCCCACCATGTTGTGCTGACCTAATTAGACTGGTAATTAAAGGCCCAACTAAACGAATCCCTTCTGCTTACACAGTCTGTATCTCTCAGTTCTCTGCGCATCCATGTGCCTGTCTAAGAGCCTCTTAAACCCCTCCGTGGTATCTGCCTCCACCCCCACCCCTGGCAGCACATTTCAGGCACCCAGCCTCCTCACATCTCCTTTGAATTCACTCCCCTCACCGTAAATGTACACCCTCTGGTGTTGGACATTTCGACCCTGGGAAACAGATACTGGCTGTCTACTCTATCTGTGCCTCTCACAGTCTTATAAACATCTATCAGGTCTCCCCTCAGCTTCCACCGCTCCAGAGAAAACAACCCAAGTTTGTCCAACCTCCTCCCATAGCACATGCCCTCTAATCCAGGCAGCATCCTGGTGAACCTCTTCTGCATCCTCTCCAAAGCCTCCACATCCTTCCTGTAACGGGGCGACCAGAACTGAACCCAATACTCCAGATGCAGCTGAACTAGTTGTATAAAGCTGCAGCATAACCTCCTGACTCTTGAATTCATTGCCTCAACTAATAAAGGCAAACATGCCGTACGCCTTGCCATGCCATATGCATCCCTAACAACCTGTGTGGCAGCTTTCAGGGAGCTATGGACTTGGACCCCAAGATCCCTCTGTTCATGTTGTGGGCAAGGAGCAGACATGTCGAAAAGTAGGATGGACTTTTAATTACCAGCAGTAATTTTCAAAAGTCAGTGGGGGGATGTTTCTGGGGAGCCCTCGGCATAAACCGGAATGATACTACTTCTATGTTTTCAGAACACTTTCTACCAACCACGGTGTTGTCTAGTGGTGCAGGGGGTCCCGGCAGTGAACGGGGGGGGGGGCACTCAGCAATGACAGAGGTGTGTGGAGGGTGGGGCTGGGGGAGGCACGGTCCCATCTAGCCTGAGAGCAAGCCCACCAGCCCACCCCTCACTGACAGGACCCACAATCACCCTGAAACCTCCACCAGCAGCCCACCAGATAACCATCTTCCCCCATACTGATCGCAGCCCAGGTGCACCTCTCGCTCCCTGTTCTCCCTCTCCGCGTGCCCGGCACAGGGAGAATCAGTGTGCGAGGGCAGGGGTGAGTGGGATGGAAAGGCTGAGGGGGGAGAGGAAGACTGAGCATGAAGTGTGTGAATTCCTCTCACTGAATTACCGTTTGCCCCTGGTCTTTCCACAACACGGTCTGTCTGAAACCTGCTCACAGACAGGACACTTGTACAACATCCCTGTGTGTGAACCTTTCAAACCAAAGTTGCAGGTTAGAAGGAAAAGAAATCCACAAGGTAACCCCTGTGTCACAGGGAAGTGGGGATGAAGGGTGAGATGGGGCTGTGTTCTTAGGAGATGGTCTGTATTGCAATTTACCATAACTCTAGGCTGTGTCATCCACGCACGTGTCAAGAAAAGTGAGTGAAACGTTCCATTTTGTGTTTATTTTATTCACTTTGTTTGCACAGATTTCAGAAGAGCAAATGTTTATTCTGTATTTTATACCACATTTATTGGTAGTGGTTTGTAAATTCTATAAGGGCAAGTTTCTGTTACCTGAACAGCTGTGATGCAGAGGGTCACCTGTATCAGGTGTATACAGCTAAATACTAACTGCATCTGCGTTGTTTCACAGTGTACCACATGCGAGAAAATGGATGGATTAAAGTGTCTCAGGAAGACGTTGGTGCTTTGCACTATAAGTACACGGCAGAGGTGCAGTGAGCCATGCGGAGCATCCACCCAGTAACGGCAACGCACAATTAAGGATAACCGAATCATTCTAATGCACCAGGAGAGGCAGGCGTGAACAGACCTGGGTTTGTGTTTCCTGACAGGCTGTGGCATTTGCAAATTTACGATGAAAAATAAACGTGCTCCCGTGAACCTCGCTGTGTATGTGATCATTTTATTGCATAGTGACACGGCAAAGCCGATACTTCCATTGTTACAAGAATCTGCCCCTGTTACTTCCATCCAGTCCGTAATTACAATCAAAATACTCACACCGTAGACTGGTCTTTAAGCACAGCACCGGTCAGCAGCACTTCACACAAAGCACCTCGTGGTCTGCCCTGCATCGTGGAAGACTAAAAACGGTTCTGGTTCTCCTCAGGGTATGGTAAGAGCACCATTCAGAATGGTCAGGCAACAACACAAAATGCCGCTCACTGTTGCCACACAAGAATCAATCTGCCAGGGATGATTAGTTTCCCTTGGGGGGTCAGTCCAGGACCAGAGGGCACAGTCTTAAAATTAGAGGGTACCGTTTAAAACAGATGAGGAGAAATTTCTTTAGTCAGAGGGTGGTGAAATTATGGAATTCATTGCCACATACAGCTGTGGAGGCCCGAACACTGGGGGCGTTTAAGGAGGAGATTGATAGGTATCTAATTAGTCAGGGTATCAAGAGATATGGGGATAAGGCCGGAAATTAGGGCTAGATTGGAATAGTTTTAGTTTAGCTCATGGAGCAGACTCGATGGGCCGAAAGGCCTATTTCTGTTCCTTTGTCTTGTGATCTTGTAATGAATCTCTTCCCTCACAACGTCTTCTCCTGTTGACCTCAGACTAATATTTAATAATACGCATTACCGAGAGCGGCAGTGGTAGGACACTCAGCAGTTTGGGGGATAGACAGGAGGTTCTGTGATCACGAATGAGACTCCAGGACGGTGAGTTGCCTCCCGGGTGCCGGGGGTCAAGGATGCCTCTGAGCGGTTGCAGAACATTCTCAGGGGCGAGGGGGAGCAGCCTGAGGTCATTGTACATATTGGTACCGACAAAAAACGTAGAAATAGGGGTGAGGTCCTGTAGAGTGAGTAGGGAGGCAGCAAGTTAAAAAGCAGGATGTCAGGGGTTGTAATCTCTGGATTACTCCCAGTGCTACACACTAGTGGGAGTAGGAGTAGGAGGACAGGGCAGATGAATGTTCGGCTGAGGGGCTGGTGTCGGAGGGAGTGATTCAGGTCCTTTGACCATTGGATTCTGTTCTGGAGCAGGGGTGACCTCTACAAGAGGGACGGGTTGCACCTGAACTGGAGGGTGACCAATATCCTGGCAGAGGGATTTGCTGGAGCTGCTCTGGAGGGTTCAAAATCATCTGGCAGGGGGGTGTGGCAGATGGGACACTTGAGGCAAATATAGAAGGTAAAGCAAGCCAGTTCAGTGGGCAGGGAAGGCAGGAGCAGGACAGGGAGTGAGGAAGGTCTGATGGACTAAGCTGCACTTACTTTAACATACGAAGCCTGACGGGCGAGGGAGATGAACTTAGGTTGTGACGGGTACACGGGACTGGGACATTGTAGCTGTTCCAGAAACGTGGCTGAGGGAGGGGCTCGGTGCTCCGGGTACAGGTGCCACAGAGGGGGTAGAGGTGGGGGTAAGAGAGGAGGGGGAGTTGCATTTTTGATTAGCGAGAACATCACACCAGTACAGAGGGGATATTCCTGAAGGATTTCCAGTGGGGATCTCTGGGCAGAAGTTAGAAATAAGAAGGGAGTGATCACTTTGATCCGACTGCATTACAGACCCTCCAATAGGAAGTAGAGGAGCAAATATGTAGGGAAATCGCAGACAGCTGTAGGAATAATGAGCTGGTAATAGTAAGTGATTTTCACTTCCCTCAAATTGCCTGGGACTGCCAGAGTGCAAGGGATTAGATGGGGCAGAATTGGTTAAGTGTGTCCAGGAAAGTTTTCTCAAGCAATATGTAGATGGCTCCACTGGAGAAGGGGCAATACTGGATCTCCTGTTGGGCAATGAGGCTGGGCAGTGGGGGAACACTTAGGGACCAGTGACCATAGCTCCATTAGTTTCAAAATAGTTATGGAAAAAAAGATAGTGACACAAGACCACAGCTGCTGGAACCTGGCATGAAAAATCAATCTGCTGGAGGAACTCAGCGGGTCGGGCAGCATCTGTGGAGGGAAATGGACAGGCGACATTTCAGGTCAAGACCCTTCAGCTGGACCTGAGTTGGGCTGAAGGGGCCTGCGTCCGCACTGTATAACTGTCTGAACCTCTCACCCCACCCCTCCAAACTTCCAAACAGTGCATTCCTGCACCAACCCCAAGCCCAGCTGCAGTCTATAGTCGCATGGGATCAGGGGGCTGAAAAGGGACAACGTTGGAAGTGATTGGGGTAGAGTCGTAGAACTTACACTGGTTGAATGTGAATCAGTCCACTGCAAAGATTTTCCAGATGATGAGCTGCAAACCGCAGAGAATCAGAGTGAGTACTCGCCAGGGCTTACGCAGGATCCTATCACATACTTACAGGGCTCAGACACATTTGAAGACTGCATCAGCATTAGGATTCCTGACAGGATGGATGTGGAGAGGATGTGTCCGGATGAGAGCCTGGAACTAACAACCAGTGTTTAAGTGTAAGGGGTCATACATGCAAGACTGAGGTGGGTCTACTTTTCCCCTCTCAGAGGGTTGTGAGTCTTTGGAGCTCCATCAATGGTGGAAGCAGAGCCTCCGAGTGTTCCTCAGGCAGGGACGGATAGATCCCCGATGAGCAAGGGGTGAAAGGTTACCGGCAGCAGGCTGGGATGTGGAGTGGAGGTCAGTCAAATCATATGATCTTATTACATGGCAGAGCCGGATCCAGGGGTTGTCTGCTCTCCCCCTGCTCCAACTCGTAGATTTCTATTACAGGAGGTGGAAAATTAAAATTGCGAAATGGAATTGAACTTGGTCTTGTGCCCAGCTCTCACTGCTACAGCTCTGTGCCCAGCTCTCACTGCTACAGCTCTGTGCCCAGCTCTCACTGCTACAGCTCTGTGCCCAGCTCTCACTGCTACAGCTCTGTGATCTTTTGAAATGATAACAGCTTGTGCTTGAGCACAACATGAATTATTTCTGACACTTTAAAATAATCAACAAAATGACTATTAACTTACACCAAGATAAAACATCTAATCCAGCATTAAACACAGATGGACATGAAAGCTTTACCAAGCTTCCTGAATGAGATGAAATAGTAACCATAGTGTAACGTAGGATTTAAGATGGAATGGTAACTATAGTGTAATTTAAGGTATAAGGTGAAATGGAACTAGAGTCTAACTCAGCGTGTAAGATGGAATGGTAACTATAACATGATTTAGGGTGTAAGGTAGAATGGTAACTGTGATGAGTTTCTGAAATGATTATATTACTTGGGAAACGTTCACCAATAATTGTCGGTCCAATGTTGTTAAAGTCATTACAGAATCATGCAGAATAGTGATGAATAATTTTTTCTTGTGTCCATGCCTGCAAATGTTTGAAGGAAGTTTCATTTTAATAGCCCAGTCAGAGACAGAGAAATGGATGGTCAAGCTAAGGTCTGAAGGCTGTCCTCAGTGTTTCAGTTAGGTCAGTTTAGAGCCCAAGAGTTGTTTCTATTGCATGGTGTGTGCACCATAGTACTGGGGTACAACTGTGACAGCTACATGTCAGGCAACCAGCAAGCTAGAATGTGGAATCCCACATGGTGCACCAGACATCCACAGATACTACAGGACAACACCATCCGAAATGTTTAGTGCCAGACAGGAGAGAGAGAAAATATTTTAATTCATCACACATACGACAAGCAAAAACAGATTCTGAAGCACTCAGAACAGGGTTAGATTTATTGGTATCTTTCAGTACGAAGGTTGCCCAAACTTTATTCCCTCCACGCACCTCAGAGAGATCTGCATTCCACCCGACTCACCACTGTAAATAGAAATGTTAAATAAAAACTGTTTAATTAATAATTTGCCCCTTGTTGACATTTCCACACCACCGCACACCCAGTTTGGAAGTCTAGGTTTTACAATATTCAAAATGGAAAGGAGCATCCAACGATGGGCACCAGTGGGAGGCAAGGATGCTGGCATCATCTGGCTGAGATACCACAGGGGATTAGCAGGATCTACCACGTTGTTGCATCCTTTCCGACTCATACAGTGAAGCAAATTAGTTCAACTGCTCTCTGTGACGCTGGGGACCAGAGGGAAAAGCCAAAAAGGATCATCGGCTTGGCTCATCTGCCCAAGGATACCTGCAAATGCTTCAGCTTTCTCTTTTGCATTGATGTGATTTGCTCCAATTCTGTTAAGGCTGTGGACATTTAAACAGTCTTCTTCTGCTGGATGTGGGAGGGCTCAGAATGTTCATCCCATCTGTTGGCTGTGGGTCACTGCCTTCAGCTGCGCCGGCCCTCCGGACTGGGATTCCCTCCCTAAGCCTCTCCATCTCCAACAGGGTCCCCTCAACCCGCCTGTTTGACCAGGCTATGGTCAGCTTTTGGACATCTCCTCACGTGTCTCTGCCCCAAACAACAGTTCAGATCACACCCTAGAAGCAACCTCTGGTATTCCTAACATTAAAGGTCTTGTTTTAGGCCTCTGAACACACAGCTTTAATGTTATAAAATACAACAGCTACACAAAACCAACGTCATCGTGGCAAAGCTGGTACTACCGACACACTCACTAGATAAAGAATCTCTTCCCCAGTTCCCTTCCAGACTCCCCGGTAAGTAGGGTTTTCCTCCCCCACAGATGGGCACACCTTCTGCAGGACAATCCTTTCAAATCCCCATCATGTTGAAGATCACTCTTTGGTTACTTCCCAGCTTTCCCCTCAATGGCGGTGAGCTTAGTCCTGGTATCTCCCTGTGCCTCTTGGTATAGAGTTGGGACATTATGTTGCAGTGTACAAGACATTGGGGAGTCCGCACCTGGAGTATTGGGTACGGTTTTGGTGACTGCGTTACAGGAAAGATGTCATTTCGCTGGAAAGAGTGCAAAGAATGTTACCAGGACTCGAGGGCCTGAGTTACAGGGAGAGCTTGGCCAGGCTAGGACTTTATTCCTTGGAATGTAGGAGACCTTGCAGAGGTGTATAAAATCATGCAAGACAGAGACAGGGTGAGTGTACACATTATTTTTCCCAGGGTTGGGGAATGAAAAACTAGAGGGCAGAGGTTTAAGGTGAGAGGGGAAAGGTTTAAAAGGGACCTGAGGGGCACACAGAGCAGTGTGGAACGAGCTGCCAGAGGAAGTGGCTGAGGCAGGTACTATTACAACATTGAAAAGACACTTGGAGAGGTACACGGATTGGAAAGGTTTAGAGGGATATGGGCCAAATGCTGGCAAATGGGACTAGTTTACACAGGCACCTTGGTCGGCATGGGTGTGTTGGGCCGAATGGCCTGTGTCAGTGGTGTACAGCCGTATGACTCTACCTTCACTGCCTCTGGGTCAGGTGTGCTAATGCACTCCAGGCATGCTCAGACAACGCCTGACGAAAGGGCTAATACATACCCTTTAAAATTCTGTCCAATAAGTATATGAATCATCTGCTTTGCTAACTACTTAATGGGCCAAATGAACGTTTAGTACCGCAGTTACAATGTAGACGACTCTGCCTGCTCTGTACTGCGTGTGCGCTAACGCCCAATCAGACCACAGCTGCCTTTCTCTTGTTAATGAAGCGCAGAAACACGAAAACAAAGAACTTCATCAATTTCAAAAATAGAATTTATACATAATAAAAATATATGCAAAGGAAGAAACAGTGCAAAAATCTTTCACATTCATGGTCGACACTATAACAAAGTACGGCCCCGGTGGTGAAGCACATTCGGACAACCTCAGGTTCTAAAACACATCAACATCACTGGGACGGGGAGAATGGTGCGGAAACAACACAGCGGTCTGGATCAGAAACCTCTCCAGATATAATCTGCCCAGTAACGTGTGACGGGAGGGCAGGCAGTGGCCCGATACCGCGGTGTACCTGGGTACCATCTGTTTCCATTAGGCAGAGGCAAGAATAGCAAGTGAAAGGAACATCACTGTTTCGGGGAATTCCAGGCTGGAAAACCCCTAAACGCTGAAGGACTGCAGCGAGTGGGGGTGGTTTTGGGGGGAAGAGTCCGGGTATGGATCTGTGAGGGCAGGACACACTGGAAATACCAGCAGAGGCTGAGGTTCACAGACATTCCCGGCAATGACCACGTTACCTGACACACAGCACGGCACACTGAGGGGAGGGGGTCACACAGCACGGCACACTAAGGGGAGGGGAGGGGAGGGGGGGTCCCACACCCCGACCCCGGGGGGGGTGGTGGTGGTGGTGGTGGTGGTGGTGGTGGTGGTGGTGGTGGGGGGGGGGGGGGGGGGTCCCACACACTGACCCCGGGAGTGGTGGAGTCCCCATTCTGAGACCTACAGGTGGTTTCTGGGGATACCGGGGGGGGGGGCAGTGTGAGCCATTGGGAGAGCAGGGGGAACACATAGTGGGTCAGGCCGGGAGCAGGGTTACGGGTGGTGGGGGGTGGAATGATCTGGAGGGTGTGTGTGTGTGTGTGGTTCTGGGGGTGGGGGTGGGTGACCGTTCAGGTGCGGGGCAGCTGCTCTCTGGCCATTTGGGGGGGCGGGTGGTGTACGGAGAGGGAGGTCAATGATGGGGGGACTGGCCTGTCCCGGGGAGGGGGCGCCCGTGGCCGGGACTGTCCCAAGGCGGGGGGGGGCTGCCTGTGGCCGGGACTGTACCGGGGGGGGGGGGCGTCTATGGCCTGGAATGTCCCGGGGGGGGGGGGTCCGTCTGCGGCCGCTCCTCCCTCCCTCACCCCCTCCCCGCCGCCGCTGTGAAAGTGAAACCGATCGGCCGCCCCAGCCGCAGCCGCAGCCATGGCTCCCCGCCGCCGCTCGGCCGTCGCCCTCGGCCTGGCCCCCGCCGCCGCCCACCTGGTGCTCGGGCCGCTACTGCCCGCCGCCTGGGTGCCGGCCGGCCTGGCCGCCGTGCTGCTGGCCGCCCTGGGGCTGGGCCTCGGCCTGGGGCCGGCGCTCGGCCGCCGCCGGGGCCCCGCGCTCCGCTACACGGCCTGCGCCTGCCTGCTGCCGCCGCTGCACTCGGCCGCCCGCCGGGCGCTGGCGCTGGGCCCCGGCCCGGGCCCCGGCCTCTCCTGGCCGCTCCTCCTGCTCGCTCACGCCGCCTCGGCGCTGGCCCTGGCGGCCGTGGAGTCGCTGTCCCGGACCCGGACCCGGACCGCCGGCTCCCCGCCCCCGGCCTCGCAGCACTGGGCCATCGCCCGCCGGCTCCTCGCCCTCTCCCGGCCCGACCTGCTCCCGCTCGCCGGCGCCTTCACCTTCCTCACACTGGCGGTGATCGGTGAGTGGGGCCGATGGTGGGGGTAGAAGGGAGACGGGGAGGGGTGAGGGGTGGGGAGGGATGGTGGGGAGAGGGGGTGGGGGAGTGGAGGTGGGGAAGAGGGGGAGGGAGGTGGGTGGGAGGGGTGGGGGAGGGAGGAGGGGGAGGGATTGGGGGAGGGAGGGGGTGAGGGGATTGGGGAAGGTGGAGGGGATGAGGAGGGGAAGGGAAGGAGGGAGGGGCGGTGGGGAGGAGGGAGGTGAGGGGAGGTGGGGAGGAGGGAGGGGAGCTGAGGGGGAGGGGATGTAGGGCGAGAGGGGAGGCTCTACTATCTTCTGCTGTGAAGACCGACCCATATAACTATTTAGAACCTCAGCCATTTGTCCATTCCATAGAACCACTGAACCATAGAACAATACAGCACAATACAGGCCCTTCGGCCCACCGTGTTGTGCCGACCTTCAAACCACGCCGAAGACTATCTAACCCCTTCCTCCCACATATCCGTCTATTTTAAATTCCTCCATATGCTTATCTAACAATCTTTTGAACTTGACCAATCAGCCTCCACCACCACCCCAGGCAGCGCATTCCATGAAAAACCTCCCTCTGATATCTACCTCGACCTTGTCACCCATTACCTTAAAGCCATGTCTTCTTGTTTTGAGCATTGGCGCCCTGGGAAAGAGGCGCTGGCTGTCCACTCTATCTATTCCTCTCAATATCTTGTATACCTCTATCATGTCTCCCCTCATCCTCCTTCTCTCCAATGAGTAAAGCCCTTCTCCCTTACTCTCTCCTCATAATCCATACTCTCTAATCCAGGCAGCATCCTGGTAAATCTTCTCTGCACCCTTTCCAAAGCTTCCACATCCTTCCTATAATGAGGCGACCAGAACTGGACACAGTAGTCTAAGTGTGGCCTAACCAGAGTTTTGTAAAGCTGCATCATCACTTTGCAGCTCTTAAACTCGGTCCCACGACTTATGAAAATTAACATCCCATAAGCTTTCTTAACTACCCTATCCACCTGTGTGGCAACTTTCAGTGATCTGTGGATATGAACCCCCAGATCCCTCTGCTCCTCTACACTGCCCAGAATCCTGCCATTTACCTCATACTCCGCCTTGGAGTTTGTCCTTCCAAAGTGTACCACCTCACACTTCTCCAGATTGAACTCCATCTGCCACTTGTCAGCCCAGCTGTGCATCCTATCAATATCCCTCTGTAAGCTTCGACAGCCCTCCACACTATCCACAACACCACCGATCTTTGTGTCATCTGCAAACTTGCTAACCCACCCTTCCACCCCCTCATCAAAGTCGTTAATAAATATCACAAAAAGTAGATGTCCCAGAACCGATCCCTGTGGGACACAACTAGTTACAGCCCTCCAATCTGAATGCACCCCCTCCACCACAACCCTCTGCTTTCTACAGGCAAGCCAATTCTGAATCCACACGGCCAAGCCTCCCTGGATCCCTTGCCCTCTGACCTTCTGAAGAAGTCTACCATGTGGAACCTTGTCAAACGCCTTACTAAAATCCATGAAGACCACATCCACTGCACTAGCCTCATCAATCTTCCTGGTCACCTCCTCAAAGAACCCTATCAGGCTTGTGAGGCAAGATCTTCCCTTCACAAAGCCATGCTGCCTGTCCCGTATCAGTCCATGTTTCTCCAAATGCTCATAGATCCTATCTCTTAGGATCCTTTCCAACAGCTTACCCACCACAGACGTAAGGCTCACTGGTCTGTAATTTCCTAGACTATCCCTACTACCTTTTTTGAACAAAGGGACAACATTCACCACCCTCCAATCCTCCGGTACCATCCCCATGGACAATGGGGACTCAAAGATCTTAGCCAACAGTTCAGCAATCTCCTCCCTCGCCTCACGAAGCAGCCTGGGGAATATTCCATCAGGCCCCGGGGACTTATCTGTCCTAATATTTTCTAACAGCTCCAACACATCCTCTCTCTTAATAGCTACATGCTCTAGAACATTACCCTTACCAACACTGTCCTCAGCGTCATCAAGACCCCTCTCCTTGGTGAATACTGAAGAGAAGTATTCATTGAGAACCTCACCCAATTCCACAGCCTCCAGGCACATCCTCCCACCTTTGTCTCTAATCAGACCCACCTTTACTCTCGCCATCCTTCTGCTCTTCACGTACGAGTAAAAAGCCTCAGGATTCTCCTTAACCCTACTCGCCAAAGCCTTTTCATGTCCCCTTCTCGCTCTCCTCAGCCCCTTCTTAAGTTCCCTCCTTGCTACTCTATATTCCTCACGAGCCCTGTCCGATCCTTGCTGCTTACGCCTTATGTATGCTGCCGCCTTCTTCCTAAGTAGTTGTTCCACCTCTCTCGTCACCCACGGTTCCTTCACCCTGCCATTCCTTCTCTGCCTCACGGGACAAATTTATCCCTGACATCCTGCAAAGATCCCTGAACATCGACCACATCTCCATAGTACATTTCCCTTCAAAAATGTCATCCCAATTTACACTCCCAAGTTCTCTCCTTATAGCCTCGTAGTTCGCCCTTCCCCAATTGAAAAACCTCTTGTCCTCTCTGCACCTGTCCCTGTCCGTGACAATTTTAAAGGTTATGGAGCAATGGTCACTGTCCCCCAAATGCTCACCCGCTGATAGATCCTTCACCTGTCCTGGTTCATTTCCTAAAACTAGATCTAATATGGCATTCCCTCTAGTCAGCCTGTCAACACACTGTGACAGGAATCCGTCCTGGACACATTTAACAAACTCTGCCCCATCTAAACCTTTGGCACTAAGCAGGTGCCAATCAATATTTGGGAAGTTGAAGTCTCCCGTGATAATAACCCTGTTATTTTCACATCTCTCCAAAAACTGCCTCCCAATCTGCTCCTCAGTATCCCTACCGCTACCGGGGGGCCTATAGAATACTCCCAGGAGGGGAACTGCCCCTTTCTTTTTTTTCTTTTTCAATCTTTTTATTAGTTTTCAAATTAATACAGATTAATATATCAATGTTTATACATGTAATACAAAGAGATCAGGGAATCATGACATGGATAATCGTAAAGAACAATAAAGTATAAAAAAATCTGTAGATCCAACGATCTGTCAGTGAATGAATATAATATAAAAGAAAAAGATTTATTATAAAATATAAAAGAAAGAAAAAAAAACCCAAAACAATAAGAAACATTATGAACAATATATCAAACCAAACTAAGCTAAAGAAAAAAAAATTTAAAAAAAGAAAACAAAAACTGGGCTAAAATTTCTCAGTAGAAACAGAGCAATATAATGTCATCAACTCCGTTCCTTTAAATTGAAAGGTTATTATAAGGGGATCTATATCATGTGAAAATATTGAATAAATGGACTCCAAATTTCCTCAAATTTAAGCGAAGGATCAACAGTACCACTCCTCATTTTTTCCAAGTTTAAACATGATATAGTTTGAGAAAACCATTGAAAAGTAGTAGGGGGTATTCGATCCTTCCATTTAAGCAGAATGGATCGTTTGGCCATTAATGTAACAAAGGTAATCATACGGTTAGCGGAGGCAGATAGATGACCAGATTCTATCCTTGGTAATCCAAAAATTGCAGTGATAGGGTGAGGTTGTAAATCAATCTTCAATACATTTGAAATAATGTTAAAAGTATCTTTCCAATATTTTTCCAAAAGAGGACAGGACCAAAACATTTGTGTCAGAGAAGCCACATTCGATTTACATCTGTCACATAGAGGATTTATATGGTGATAAAAACGAGCTAACTTATCTCTTGACATATGGGTCCTGTGAACTACCTTAAACTGTATCAACGAGTGTCTGGCACACATTGAAGATGTATTAACTAAATGAAGAATTTTCTTCCAAGTCTCTGTAGGTAGAGATGTCTGGAGTTCGCTTTCCCATTCATTCTTAATTTTGTCCAGTGGTTCTGAACGAATTTTCATAATGAAATCATAAATTATTGCTATCAAGCCCTTCTGACAAGTATTAAAACCAAAAATTTTTTCTGTAATTTCAGTTTTGTAAGGTGTGGAAAAAGAGGGTATAGTCGCTTTTAAAAAATTACTAATTTGCAAACATCGAACCCCTTTCTTGTTCCTAACTTCCACCCATATTGACTCCAGAGAGGATCCTTCTACATTATCTCCCCTTTCTGCCGCTGTAACAGTGTCCCTGACCAGTATCGCCACCCCTCCTTCTCTTCTCCCCCCCCCCTCCTTATCCCTTTTAAAACACTGAAAACCAGGAATATTCAATATCCATTCCTGCCCTGATGTCAGCCATGTCTCTGTAATAGCCACAATATCATAGTCCCATGTACTTATCCAAGCTCTCAGTCCATATCCCTTATTCCTGATGTTTCTTGCATTCAAGTAAATGCACTTTAGCCCATCCACCTTACTACTTTTATAGCCTGTACTCTGCTTCTCCTTCCTCAAATCCTCTCTACCTGTCAGATCTGACTTTTCCCCATCCCCTTCTTCCTCTGACCTACTCCTCCAGTTCCCTTCCCCCTCACAATCTAGTTTAAACCCTCCTGAACCACCCTAGCAAACCTGGCTGCAAGGATATTGGCCCCCCTCAGGTTCGGGTGTAACCCGTCCTCTCTGTACAGGTCCCACCTTCCCCAGAAGAGATCCCAGTGATCCAAAAATCTAAAACCCTCCCTCCTGCACCAGCTTCTCAGCCACGCATTTATCTGCCACCTTCTCCTGTTCCTGCCTTCACTATCGTGTGGCGCTGGCAGCAATCCCGAAATCGCCTCCCTCGAGGTCCTGTTCTTCAGCCTTCTGCCTAGCTCACTAAACTCACTTTTCGGGACCTCATCCCCCTTCCCACCTATGCCCTATTAGTTGCCTGTCTCACTCCCTACCCCACACAGAGATGCACATTCCACTTTTACTCTGCGTCACTCTCCACCCACTCTACATACGCTGGGCAATGAAGGACAGCCACTTCACTCTTGATCTTCACACAGAGAATGGTGGGTTTATGGAAGGAAGTGGTTGATGCAGGTACAATAACAGCATTTAAAAATCATTTGGACAGGTACATTGATAGGAAAAGTTTAGAGGGAGATGGGACTAAATGAGTTAGGCAACTTGGTTGGCACGGATGAGTTGGGCCGAAGGGCCTGTCTTCCGTGCCGTCTGACTCTCTGTGAGTAACGGGGAGTAAGGTGGGCAGCAAGGAGCGATCAGAGTAAAGTAAGCACGTCCCCCCCTCCCCTGCGCATCCCCTGCGCATCCCCCCTGCTCCCCTGCACCCCCCGCTCCGCTGCACCCCCCGCTCCCCTGCACCCCCCCTCCCCTGCACCCCCCCCCACATTTGCCATCTTTCTCCTTTTTGCTGTTTCCAATCCCCGTTCTCCCCCCCCCCGCCCCCCAGATTTAATGTTGCTCTCTTTGTTTGACTCCAGGGGGGATGTTTGTCCCCTATTACACGGGCAAAGTGATTGACCTGCTGGGCTCCCAGTATGATCAGAGAGTCTTCCTCATCACCATCTTCTTCATGTTTGTGACGTCAATGGGGAGGTAAGCATTGCTGAGCGCCTGCTGGTGGAGAGTGTACAGCACTGAAAGCTGCAAGTGGGTGGGAGGGGGTGTCCCAAGGTGGAGGGGTCCCAGGACAGTGGGTAGATTCATCCCTTGTGACCACAGACATAACGATGAGTGGGTTACCGTCAGATTTGCAGGTGGGGCGTCCTACCGTGAGGGGACATGATTGAGGTATATACGGTTATGAGAGGTAGACGGCAGGAAACTTTTCCCCAGATCAGAGGTAGATAGAACTAGAGGACATGGATTTAGGGTGAGGGGGAAGATATTTAGAGATGTGAGGGGGACCCTCTTCACCCGGAGGGTGGTGAGTACTTGGAACACTGCCTGAGAGAGTGCTGGAAGCATTGAATGTGTCTAGACAACCGCTTGAATCACCCAGGTGTGGAAGGCCCCGGGCACGTGCTGAAGGTGGGATTAATGCAGATGGGTGTCTGCTGGTTGGTGTGGACGTGTGGGCCGAATGGCCTGTGTGCACACTGTGTGACTGACTCTGACCAGGCTGAACTCAGTCAATAAGCCTGTGGAACACATGGGAGCTGACGGTGCAGACTGCCGGTGCTTGCTCCAGTCCCTCTGCACCGTCAGGTCCCGAGGACACAGACTGGGTCTGCAAGGGGTGGGGACTGACTGAATACAGGCGATAAACCCGCTTGGTCACGTCCTCACCAATTTACCTGTGGCAGACGTGTCTGTCCATGACTGCACCAGGAGAAGTGACCACCACCCAGTCCTTCTGGAGTGGGTGTGTGGACAGGGGGGACTGGACGCGGGGGAGTAGATAGGTGGGGGGGGGGGTGGGGAGCCAGATGCAGGGGTGTGGATGGTGGAGGGGAGCCGGAGCGGTGGGGGGGGGGGCGGGATGTGTGGACGGGGGCATCTCTTTCTTGGCACAGGGCACTCCCTGGTGCCGTTAGGTGGCCTGTTACCCAAGAGGAGTGGATTTGTACTTCTAAGTCAGGCGGGAGTTCCCCAGTGATCACCACCCTGGTCCTGGTTGGGCATCACACCTGTGCTTAGGTCTTGCCATTGACCTGGAGAGACGGAGGGTGCTCTGGAGACGTGGTGGACAGCAGTGTTGCTTGATGAGGGTGGATCACTGTCCTGGAGCTTCTTCAGGACAAGTACACAACATCCGTCCATCACCTTGACCTTTGCTCTGTAGGATATAGGGACTCGGCGGAGTCAGTAGTTATTCCAGGATGCTCTGCCACAGTGCAACTGGCTGGTCCAGCCCAACGGCTGTGCGCAGTGATCCTCAAAGTGTGGATGATCTTTTGAATGTCATGGGGAAACATTTGGGCTGCTTTTATGTCACACAGCTGTTGATAACACTGGGCTTGTACAGGAGACATTGCCTATCTGTGTCCCTGACCATTCAGTGCACACATTCAGTTAACAGGCAGTGCCGGGCAGGAGGTGACAGCCCTCAGTACTCTGGGATAAGTGAGGGCCAAGTCCAGGGGACAAACAGTGATACTGTTTGAACGCTGAGCCAAGGGTTTCTGTTTCAGCTCCATTTCAGCCGGTGTGCGAGGAGGGCTCTTCATGTTCACCATGTCCAGACTTAACAAACGCATTCGAAATCAGCTCTTCTCTTCCCTGGTGCGGCAGGAGATCGCCTTCTTTGATGCAACCAAGACTGGTAGGGAGAAAGAGAAGCTGTCTAATGTTACTGCAGCTACATGATGAAACCGGGTGGCTTTTAGTCATTACTACACACACACTCATGTTACCGTAGGAAATGCAGTCTGGTATTACAGTTTGTAAAAAAAAAATGCTGTAATATCTGTTAGTAATAAACGTGCTCCAATATTACAGTTACAATTAGTAATGCACACACTAACATAGTAATGAAAAGTCCACGAATCCTCCTCCCCTCAGCCTGCCTTTGATGCCCCAATGACTGTTCAAACTATGATTCTCTCTCACTCTGACTGGTCCCTGGGACAGCCTCATCGCTACAGATTAGACAGATGTACTGCACGGTTGGTTTAACCATGTATCACCAAACCTACTCTCACCTCCCTCCGTAACTGGACTTTCTGACCAACAAACTGCAAGCAGTGAGGATAGGCAGCAACACATCCAGCACGATTATTCTCAACACTGGTGCCCCACAAGGCTGCGTCCTCAGCCCCATACTCCACTCCCTATATACTTATGACTGTGTGGCCAGATTCTGCTCTAACTTCATCTACAAGTTTGCCGAAGATACCACCATAGTGGGCCGTATCTCAAATAATGATGAGTCGGAGTACAGGAAGGAGAGAGAGAGCTTAGTGACAACAACTTTTCCCTTAATGTCAGCAAAAGAGCTGGTCATTGACTTCAGGAAAGGGGGCAGTGTACATGCACCTGTCTACATCAATGGTGCTGAGGTTGAGAGCTTCAAATTACTTGGAGTGAACATCACCAATAGCCTGTCCTAGTCCAACCACATAGACGCCACAGCCAAGAAAGCTCTCCAGTGCCTCTACTTCCTCAGGAAGCTAAAGAAATTTGGCATGTCCCCTTTGACACTCACCAACTTTTATCGATGCGCCACAGAAAGCATCTTATCTGGATGTATCACAGCTTGGTATGGTAACTGCTGTGCCTGGGACCGCAGGAAACTGCAGAGAGTTGTGGACACAGCCCAGTACATCACGGAAACCAGCCTCCCCTCCATGGACTCTGTCTATACCTCTCGCTGCCTTGGTGAAGCAGCCAGCATAATCAAAGACCCCGCCCACCCGGGTCATTCTCTTTTCTCCCCTCTCCCATCAGGCAGAAGAGCCTGAGGGCACATACCACCTGGCTCAAGGACAGCTTCTGTCCTGCTGTGATATGACTGTTGAACAGTTCCCTTATATGATGA
The DNA here is from genome assembly GCF_009764475.1 of Pristis pectinata. Taxonomy (NCBI): domain Eukaryota; kingdom Metazoa; phylum Chordata; class Chondrichthyes; order Rhinopristiformes; family Pristidae; genus Pristis; species Pristis pectinata. The sequence continues at coordinate 17,262,872 of NC_067438.1, read as the reverse complement.
GATGACTGTTGACCTCACAATCTACCTTGTTGTGACCTTGCACCTTATTGTCTACCTGCCCGGCACTTCCCTGTAGCTGTGACACTTTACTCTGTATTCTGTTGTTATTTTTACCCTGTCCTACCTCAGTGCACTGTGTAATGACTAACGGTATGCAAGACAGGTTTTTCACTGTACCTCGGTACAAGTGACTATAATAAACCAATTCCAACTTTAACAGGAAAGGAACAGGCCTTTCAGCCCATGATATCAGTGCCAGCAATGAGACCAATCCAAACTAATCATCCATGGTAGTCCTGGGAAAGAAAATTGACCTCTAATACGTTTTCATCAAGTAAACCCTGGGAGTCGGAAATAAAAACGCAGGAGCTACCCAGCAGGTCAGGCAGCATCTGTGGAGAGAACGGAAAAGAACTGGATTTTGGAACGTGACAACCAGTGCTTCCACTAGCCACGTGGCCCGTTAATTTCTCCAGTATTATGAGGCATTTAGACAGGCACGTGATTAGTCAGCGAATGGAGGGACCTGGACCACGTGCAGGCAGATGGGATTAGTTTGGATGGCATCATGGTCGGTACAGATATTATGGGCCGAAGGGCCTGTCCTATACTGTACTGTTCTATTAATTTTTTTACCTGTTAATTTCTTTGAGTCCCCCTCCACCCCACTGCCCCCCACCCCACTCTGCCCCCCCCCACTCCACCACCCCCCCCTCAATTCCCTGCCATTGACCACGGTATTGTCCTAAATGCCTGGCCCTTTCCATGCCCTTAATTCGTCCTTGGGATCTCGCATACGTTTGCTTTGTACTTCTGTGGATTTTCCCTGGACTCCTTGATCACTGATTTAAGTGATTCCCCATTGTTACCCGTGGTCATAAAGTGACAGAGTCCCACAGTACAGAACCAGCACGTTCAGTCCACTGTGTTCATGTCAACCCAATCACCGATTTACACCAATCCCATTTATCAGCACTCACTCTGTAGCCTTCTATACCCTGGTGATGCAAGGATTGTCTCCATTTGTCTTAAATGCTGTGAGTGTCTCTGCCTCCACACCCCCTCAGGCAGTGCGTTCCACATTCCAAGCCCCTCTGGGCGAAAACATTCTTCCTCAGATCCCCTCTAACCCCCTTGCTCCTCACCTTAAACCTGTGCCTTCTAGTTTTAGACTCCTTTGCTCTTGAGAAAGGTTTCCTACTGTCCATGCTATCTATTCCCCTCATAATTTTTTACCACTTCTCTCGTCTCCCCTCAGCTTTCTCCCCTCCAAGGAAAACAGACCCAGCCTCTCCAGTCTCTCCTCATAACTGAACCGCTCCATCCCAGGCAACATCCTGGTGAACCTCTGCACCCTCCCCAGTGCAGTCACCTCCTTCCACAGTGTGGTGACCAGAACTGTACACAGTTCTCCAGCTGTAGTCTAACCAGTGTTTTATAAAGTTGTACAAAGACCTCCCTGCTCTGATATTCTACAGCCCAGCTGGTGGAGGTAATCATCCTGCATGCCTTGTTCACCAACCTATCCTCCTGCTCTATCATCTTCAGGGATCTATGGACTAGTACTATGATCTACGGATCTATGTAACTAGGATCTATGGCCCTCTGTTCCTCAGTACTCCCTAGGTGCTACTATTCATGGTGTACACCCCACCCTTGTTTGACCCCCCCCAAAACTGTATCACCTCACACTTGTGAGGATTAAACTCCATCTGCCACTGCCCTGCCCAATTTACCAGCTCATCATTCTGTAGCCCAAGACTCTCCTGCTCACTGTCAACAACACCCCCAATTCTGAGTCACCTCCAAAGTTACTAATCACACCTCCTACATTCACACCTCAATCATTAACGTATATTACAAACAGCAAGGGTCCCAGCACCGATTGCTGTGGTGTACCTCTGGCCACATACATCCACTCACAGAAGCAGCCCTTCACCACTGCCCTCTCTCTGTTATTACCAAGCCAATTGTGGATCCCATGGGCTCCAACCTTTTGGACCAGCCTTCCAAGTGGGACCTTGTCTATGGCCTTACTGAAGTCCATGTTAACTACTTCAACTGTGTTGCCTTTATTAATATATTTAGTTCAAAAAATCTCAAATTAGTCAAACAGGATCTCCCCCCAACAAATCCCTGCTGATTATCCCCGATCAACAGGATCTCCCCCCAACAAATCCCTGCTGATTATCCCGGATCAACAGGATCTCCCCCCAACAAATCCCTGCTGATTATCCCCGATCAACAGGATCTCCCCCCAACAAATCCCTGCTGACTATTCCCGATCAATCCCTGCCTTTCCAAGTGTAGATTAAACCTGTCCTTTGGTTTTGAAATTATTGCAGTAACTTCCCAACCACTGACAGTAGACTAACTGGCCTGCAGTTACATACATAGAATGGTACAGCACCGGAGAGGCCATTCGGCCCACCATGTTGTGCTGATCTTGAATCCAAATTATGCTAAAGGTGTACAATCCGTATCCCTCCATTCCCTTCATATTCATGTGTCGAAAAGCCTCTTCAACTCCACCGCACTGCCTGCTTCCACTGCTACCCCTGGTCACCCATTCCAGGCACCTACCACTCTGCGTTTTTAAAACAAAACAACTTGCCCCTCTAACCTTAAAAGCATGTCCTCTGGTGTTTAACATTTCCACCCTGGCTTATCCCTGCTTGAGCAAAGGTCTCACGTTTGCTGCCCTCCAATCATTTGTCCCCTCACCTGTGGCCAGGGAAAATTTAAATAAATCGTTGTTCTGCATCATTGTTTGCCAATGTTGTTAATTTTATTTTCCCAAGTTCTAGACATGGGTCCTCAAAGACAGCTTTTCTCCAATCCATTCACCTGCCTTCGTCAGAGTTCTGTCATGGTGAAAGAAACGGACATGAGGATGACAAAAGCAGCTTAACATTACATTATGCTCACCAGTACCTGCATTCTCCCTTCCATTCACTGATCTGTCTGGTTCATTCCCCATTTCTGGATTCAGTAGCAAATCCTTCCTGGTTGGGCTTTTTGTGCAATGGGTTGGAAGGGAATCCTGCACACATTGTAGAATTCCACCTCCTCACCCCCCCCCCCCCCCCCCCCGTTCCCCATCAACCCATCCCCCATCCCTCCTGATACTGGAATGGTTGAACAAAAGCCACGTAATTATTCTGCGTTTTTCCTCACTTCTCTCATTTGTCTGCATGTTTCCCCCCTGGTGAGACAGTCAGTAGTCCACACCGGATCCCTCGTCAGCTTTTAGCACTTTTCTGGATTCTTTGTCTTTTCCACACAGCTGTGCCCCTTTCCCCCACAGTCATTCTGGTTTCCCCAATAAGTACCTACTCTTTCTCTGTCTTTTGACAGGTGAGTTACAATATACCAAACTTTCTTTAACTCCCAGTCCTGAGTTGTAGCTGTGTCTCAGTAATCCCCACTTTGTCTGGTCTCTCTCAGTATGGGATTGCTTCTGGGCCCCTATCTTATTAGGATCGCTAAGCAGTTAGTTTAACTCATTTTAATGGTGTTTTCTACTTCTCTTTGATTAGTGATCTCTTCGGACTCTTGCTCCATAATCTGAGACTAAAACCCTCCCTTACAACACTTTTTTTGAATCTGGACCTGTTTATTCCATGCAGTTCTTGTTCAGTTCTTGCAATCCAAATTCCACGGAGTCTTTACCCATTAGTTAGGAAAAGGAGGGCAGCATACATAAGGTGAAAGCAGCAAGGATCAGACAGGGCTCATGAGGAATACAGGGTAGCAAGGAAGGAACAAGAAGGGGCTGAGGAGAGCAAGAAGGGGACATGAAAAGGCTTTGGCGAGTAGGGTTAAGGAGAATCCCAAGGCTTTTTTAACTTATGTGAAGAGCAGAAGGATGACGAGAGTAAAGGTAGGTCCGATTAGAGACAAAGGTGAGAAGATGTGCTTGGAAGCTGTGGAAGTGGGTGAGGTTCTCAATGAATACTTCTCTTCAGTATTCACTAAGGAGAGGTGTCCTGATGACGCTGAGGACAGTGTTGGTAAGGGTAATGTTCTAGAATATATAGATATCGAGAGAGGATGTGTTGGAGCTGTTAGAAAATATTAGGACAGATAAGTCCCTGGGGCCTGACGGAATATTCCCTAGGCTGCTTCTCGAGGCGAGGGAGGAGATTGCTGAACCGTTGGTTAGGATCTTTGAGTCCTCGTTGTCCACAGGGATGGTACCGGGGGATTGGAGGGTGGCAAATGTTGTCCCTTTATTCAAAAAAGGTAGTAGGGATAGTCCAGGGAATTACAAACCAGTGAGCCTTACGTCTGTGATGCGCAAGCTGTTAGAAAGGATTTTAAGAGATAGGATCTCTGAGCACTTAGAGAATTATGGACTGATTAGGGACAGCCAGCATGGCTTTGTGAAGGGAAGATCTTGCCTCACAAGCCTGATAGGGTTCTTTGAGGAGGTGACCAGGAAGATTGATGAGGGTAGTGCAGTAGATGTGGTCTACATGGATTTTAGTAAGGCGCTTGACAAAGTTCCACATGGTAGACTTCTTCAGAAGGTCAGAGGGCAAGGGATCCAGGGAGGCTTGGCCGTGTGGATTCAGAATTGGCTTGCCTGTAGAAAGCAGAGGGTTGTGGTGGAGGGAGTGCCCTCAGATTGGAGGGCTGTGACTAGTGGTGTCCCACAGGGATCGGTTCTGGGACCTCTACTTTTTGTGTTATTTATTAATGACTTGGATGAGGGGGTGGAAGGCTGGGTTAGCAAGTTTGCAGACGACACAAAGGTCAGTGGGGTTGTGGATAGTGTGGAGGGCTGTCAAAGCTTACAGAGGGATATTGATAGGATGCAGAGCTGGGCTGACAAGTGGCAGATGGAGTTCAATCCGGAGAAGTGTGAGGTGGTACACTTTGGAAGGACAAACTCCAAGTCGGAGTACAAGGTTAATGGCAGGATTCTGGGCAGTGTGGAGGAGCAGAGGGATCTGGGGTTTCATATCCACAGGTCACTGAAAGTTGCCTCACAGGTGGATAGGGTAGTTAAGAAAGCTTATGGGATATCAGCTTTCATAAGTCGTGGGATCGAGTTTAAGAGCCATGAGGTAATGATGCAGCTCTACAAAACTCTGGTTAGACCACACTTGGAGTACTGTATCCAGTTCTGGTCGCCTCGTTATAGGAAGGATGTGGAGGCTTTGGAAAGGGTGCAGAGGAGATTTACCAGGATGCTGCTTGGATTGGAGAGTATGGATTATGAGGAGGGACTAAAGGAGCTAGGGCTTTACTCATTGGAGAGGAGGAGGATGAGGGGAAACATGATAGAGGTATACAAAATATTAAGAGGAATAGATAGAGTGGACAGCCAGTGCCTCTTTCCCAGGGCACCAATACTCAATACAAGAGGGCATGGCTTTAAGGTAATGGGTGGGAAGTTCAAGGGAGATATCAGAGTGAGGTTTTTCACCCAGAGAGTGGTTGGGGCATGGAATGTGCTGCCTGGGGTGGAGGCAGATACATTGGTCAAGTTCAAGAGATTGTTAGATAAGCAAATGGAGGAATTTAAAATAGGGGGATATGTGGGAGGAAGGGGTTAGATAGTCTTAGGCGAGGTTTAAGAGTCGGCACAACATTGTGGGCTGAAGGGCCTGTATTGTGCTGTATTGTTCTATGACCCTGTATTCACTGATCTACACTGGCTCTCGTTGAAGCATCCTTTAAGAAATTAAAATCTGCTTCCTTGTTTTCTGCTTTAGTGACTGGAATTCCACCCTCCCCCAATAACTACACCTCCTTCCTCCCTTAGCACCTCCTTAGAACCTTCCCCTTTGACCATGTTTCTGGTCAACTTCCCTTGTATCCCCTCAGCTGGCCCAATGGCTGACTGCAATAACCCTGAAGAACTTACAACGTTGTGCTGTGTTTAACGCAGTTCAGGAAAATAATTTTGTTGCTGTACATTGCTATGATATGTAATGTATTGTGAGCATTGAACGCTCCTGTATTGCTATTACATTAACGTTGCTGTTGGTTAAAACCGGTATGTTTTATTGGCAGGCGACATCACATCCCGCCTCTCCACCGACACGGCCCTTATGAGTCGCTCCATTGCAGCCAATGTAAACATCTTCCTGCGCAGTTTGGTGCATACCATTGGAATCCTTGTCTTCATGCTCACCCTCTCCTGGAAGCTCACCCTCCTGATGTTTATCGAATCTCCCCTCACAATAGTGATTCAGAAGTTGTACAATCAGCATCACATGGTAAGTACACGGCCACCAGTACCACACATCACAGGAGTGCTTGGGAACTGGATGCTGGAAATCTGAGTTCTGGTGAAAGGTCAATGACCTGAGGCACTGACTTTATCCCTCCCAGAGTCATACAGCACAGAAAATGGCCATTCGGTCCATAGTGTCCATTCTGACCATTGCATTTATCTATTCTAGTCCCAGTTACCTGCATCCGGTCCACATCCTCCTTTTCCTTGGCAATTCAAGTACTTGTCTAGATGCTCCTGCCTCCACCGTCTGCTCGGGCAGAACATTACAGATTCCAGCCACTGTCTGTGGGGAAAACACTTCCCCTTCAGATCCCCTCTAAACCTCCTCCCTCTCCCCTTAGACCTAAGACCCCTTAGAAAAAGATTCTAACTCTCTGCCCTATCTATCCCTCTCTTAATTTTGTACATCTCCAGCGGGTCAGCCCTCAGCCTCCTTCACTCCAGGGAAAACAAGCCCAGCCTGTCCAGTCTCTCCCCATAACCAAAGTCCTCCATCCTGGGCAACATCCTGGTGAACGTCCTCTGCACTCCCTCCAGCAGAACCACATCCTTCCTGCAGTGTGGTGACCAGAACTGCACACAGTGCTCCACGTGAGGTCTAACCAACGTGTTATAAAGTTGTAACATGATATCCCAGCTCTTATATTCTACGGCACAGCCAATGAAGAATAACATCGTACATACCCTCTTCACCACTCTCTCCACCTGTGCTGCCACTATAAACTGAAACTTGTACCCAAGGTCCCTCCGTTCATCAACACTTCCTAGAGCCCACCCCACTAACTGTGCCTGTGCTACCCATGTTCGATCCCCCAACATGCGTCACCTCACACTTGTCAGGATTAAGTTCCATCCACCAATGCTCCACCCAACTCCCGCCGAAGCTGAAGACGATCCCTCTTCCTATCCACAGCACCACCAAATTTTCATGTCATCTGCAGACTTACTAATCACCCCTCCAACATTCACATCCGAGTTGTTAGTATCGATCACAAACACAGGTGGTCCCAGCACCAATCCCTGTGGTACACCACTGGTCACAGACATCCCTCCACCAGCATCCTCTGCCTCCAACCCAAGTTTAGATCCACTTTGCCAGCTTTCCTTGGGTCCCATGGGCTCCAACCTTTTGAACCAGCCTACAGTGCGGGACCTTCCTGAAGTCCATGCAGACAACGCCTACCACACTGCCCTCCTCGATGTACTTAGTTACCTCCTCAAAAAACTTAATCAAGTTAATGAGACAGGATTTCAAGACGCTGCCAGACCTGCTGAGAATTTCCAGAATTTCAGTTTCTATTTCAGGCTCCAGTACTTGAATTGAAATGCCTGGTTTATCAGTTTATTCTCCAGCACCCCCAAGTGTGGTGTAACCAAGTTTAACGTGCCTTCCCTTCCCTTCAGTTCTGTCCAACTGTTCGACAAATGAACCCCAACATTTGATTTCCTTTATGACTTCAATTACCTGCATCATTACCTTAACTGACCTTGTCTATCTGTACCCTCAGATCTCTGTTCCTTTACTCCTTTGAGACACATCTTTCAATCGGTACATGGCATGGATTTTCGTCCTACCCAACTATAAGCACCTTGCTCGTGTCTATATCAAAACTCATTTGTCAGTGACACTGCCGTTGTAAGCAGTTTCCTCCGTGGAACTTTACTGTGACTGAAGATTGTTTTGTTTTGAACAGAAACTGGTGCTGGAGGTTCAGGATTCTATCGCCAGGTCGAACCAACTGGCTGGGGAGATCGTCTCCTCCATCAGAACAGTCAGGAGCTTCGGGACCGAGGACCTGGAGTCAGAACTGTTCGAGAAGAAGCTGCAGGAAACATACCAACTGAAAAACAAACGCGACCGTGTCAGAGCTGTGTATCTGCTGTGTCACAGGGTAGGCGGACAGATCAGTTCCTCACTTTCTCTTTCTTTCTGTCTCTTTTCCATCCTCCCATTCTCTGTCCCTTTCTCCCCCCCCACCACCCCCCACTTCTCCCACCCTGTCTCCCCCCATGGTTACCCCAGCACACTGGGAGCTACTCCCAGCTCAAAGTCAGCCCCTACCTGCACTGTGTTGACCCACCTCTTGATAACTTCACATCTTCACAGGCAGTGCCCCAGATGATCTGGCACAGTGTGCTATAAACTGTGTGCAGGGTAATTAGAACATAGAACAGTACAGCACAAGAAAAGGCTCTTTGGCCAATGATGCTGAGCCGAACTAATTAATCTAATGGCACCAAATTCAACTAATCGCTTCTCCCTACTCAATGTCCATAATCCCTTCATTCTCCATTCTAGATGTGCCTTTCTAAATGCCTCTTAAACACCTCTATCATATTTGCCTCCAGTGCATTCCAGGCACCCACCGCGCTCTGTGTAAAAAAAACTTACCCGGCACATTTCCTTTGAAATAACCCCCTCTCACCTTAAGTGTATGCCCTCTGGTATTAGACATTTTAACTCTGGGATAATGGGAGCCTGATGGGATGTACCCCAGGTTATTGAGGGAGGCAGGAGATGAGATTACTGGGGTCTAGACCAATATCTTTGTGTCCTCTGTAGCCACAGGCAAAGTTCCAGAGGTCTGGTGAGTAGCTAATGTTGTTCCATCGTTCAAGAAGGGAAACAGGGATAATCCTGGAAACTGTGGCCCGGTGAGTCTCACGTCAGTGGTAGGGAAGTTACTGGAGAGGATTATTAAGGATGGGAATTATGAGCATTTGGAAGACCATGGCCTAATTAGGGAATCACAATGGGCCTATGTGGGGCAGGTCATGTCTGACTAATCTGATTGGGTTTTCAAGGAGGTGACGAAGGTGATTGATGAAGGTAGAGCTGGTCTACATGGATTGTAGTAAGGTGTTTGACAAGGTCGCTCATGGGAGGCTCACTCAGAAGATTAAGATACATGGGATCCATGGTGACTTGGCTGTTTCGATTCAGAACTCATTTGTTCACAGAAGACAGAGGAGAGTGGTCAATGGGACTTATTCTGGCTGGAGGGCTGTGACCAGTGGTGTTCCACAGGGATCCGTACTGGGACCCCTGCTGTTTGTGGTGTACAGTATATAAAAGTGACTATGATGAGAATGTGGATGGGTGGGTGTTGTGAGAGAAGGTTCTTTGAGGTCTTAAAGGGCAAGGACTCGGGACACAGTCTTTGCAATTTGAAAATGGTTTATTAACAAAGACAAACGAGGGAACAGAATGAACGGGAACAGATGCACATCACACACACGTGGGTGATCGTGAAACGTGGGGGAAATCGCAACGGGGTGAGATGCGCATACACACACACACAACAAACTGGGTACAGACAAATCAAGGAAGAAACAATACGACACCTGCCCTCCTCCTTGACTCAGTGCAAGCGTCAGCTCCTAAGCCCCAGGGATCCTTAACTAATTACCCTTGCAGTGCACAGCTTACCTCAACCTCCCTCAGAGCAGACAAAATGAGAAAGAACCAAGCACATGGGGCACCTTTTATACTGCTGGAGAGCTGGGTGGAGCCCGCCCAGGTAATTCAAAAGGGCCAATGGTCAAGTGTGCCAGGAACAAAGGTGCTCACACAGGCCAAAAATTAGGTGTGCACTTTCTTTTCTTTTTCAATCTTTTTATTAGTTTTCAAATTAATACAGATTGATATATAGCATCAATATTTATACATGTAATACAAAGAGATCAGGATAACAATCATAGCATATATAATCATAAAGAAGAATAAAATATAAAATAAATTCTGTAGATCCAGCGATCTCTTAGTAAATGAATATAATATAAAAGAAAGAAAAAGATTTATTATATAAATTTAAAAAAACCCAAATCAATAAAAAAAATTATAAACAATATAAACTAAACAAAAAAAACTTTTCAAAAGAAAAACAAACAACAAAAAAAAAGAGAAAAGAAAAACTGGGCTAAAATTTGTCAGTAGAAACAGAGCAATATTATGTCGTCAAGTCCATTCCTCCAAGTTGGAAAGAGGTGTGCACTTGATGGGTGGGCTGGAGCCAAACCTTGATTGACAGTGGTGTCGCTTTCGCCTATGTGCTCAATGGTGTCATCCCAGCCAGAGGGGTCAGTGTTGTCACGGTCACACGACAGGCATGAGCTTTTACACTACAGTGGGTCAGTAAGTTTGCAGACGATACAAAGTTTGGTGTTGTGAACAGTGCAGACAGCGGGATATATTGTGAGATGTTGCACTTTGGGAGATCAAATGTGAAAGGACAGTACACAGTTAATTATAAGATTCCTTTATTAGTCACATGTGCAGGACCCTTAACAGATGATGTTGATGAACAGAGGGATCTTGGGGTCCAAATCCATAACTCTCTGAAAGTGGCTGCACAAGTAAATAGGGTGGTAAGGAGGGCGTACTGTATACTTGCCTTCATAGGTTGGGGCATAGGTTCAAGAGTCAGGAAGTCATGTTGCAGCTGTATATAACTTTGGTTAGGCCACTTCTGGAGCATTGTGTGCAGTTCTGGTCACCACATTACAGGAAGGAGGTGGAGGCTTTGGAGATGGTGCAGAGGAGGTTCACCAGGATGCTGTCTGGATTAGAGGGTATCTGCTATAAGGAGAGGAGAGACCAATAGGTTCCTGGAACATGCTGCCAGGGGAGATGGTGGAAGCAGACACAACAGCAATGTTTCAGAGGCATTTAGACAGATACATGAACAGGCAGGGAAGAGGGGAATATGGACCAGGCAGGTGGGATTAGTTTGGATTGGCATCATGGTCAGCACAGACATGGTGGGCCGAAGGGCCTGTACTGTGCTGTACTGTTCTCACTTTGTCCTGTTTACTGAACACTGCTGTGTTGTTCACTCAGTCTCTGTCCAGGGCTTGTACTGTATCTCTCACCTGTGTACAGCACCAGTGGTGTATCAGTGAGCGCTCAAATCATAGAACCATAGAACAGTACAGCACAATACAGGCCCTTCGGCCCACAATGTTGTGCTGACCTTTAAACCTTGCCTAAGACTATCTAACCCCTTCCTCCCACATATCCCTCTATCTTCAATTCCTCCATATGCTTATCTAACAATCTCTTGAATTTGACCAATGTACCTGCCTCCACCACCACCCCAGGCTGCGCATTCCATGCCCCAACCACTCTCTGGGTAAAAAAAACCTTCCTCTGATATCCTCCTTGAACCTCCCACCCATTATTTTAAAGCCATGCCCTCTTGTACTGAGCATTGGTGCCCTGGGAAAGAGGCGCTGGCTGTCCACTCTGTCTATTCCTCTTAATATTTTGTACACCTCTATCATGTCTCCCCTCATCCTCCTTCTCTCCACAAAGAGTAAAGCCTGAGCTCCCTTATTCTCTCCTCATAATCCATACTCTCTAAACCAGGCAGCATCCTGGTAAATCTCCTCTGCATCCTTTCCAACGCCTCCACATCCTTCCTATAATGAGGCGACCAGAACTGGACACAGTACTCCAAATGTGGTCTAACCAGAGTTTTGTAAAGCTGCATCATTACCTCGCAGCACTTAAACTCAATCCCACAATTTATGAAAGCTAACGTCCCATAAGCTTTCTTAACTACCCTATCCACCTGCGAGGCAACTTTCAGGAATCTGTGGATGTGAGCCCCCAGATTCCCTGGACTATCCCTATTACCTCTTTTGAATAAGGGGGCAACATTCACCACCCTCCAATCCTCCGGTACTGTTCCCGTGGACAACAAGGACTCAAAGATCCTAACCAATGGTTCAGCAATCTCTTCCCTCACCTCACGAAGCAGCCTGGGGATCCTTGGGATTTATCAATTTTCAGGCTCTTTAATTCTCCAGCAGACTTTTATTTTTATTCCCTCGTTTGTACTGGACCCTGGTTAGTATTTCTGGGAGATATCTTGTGTCCTCTATGAAGAGAGTAATTTTTAATCCTCTGTCCTTTCCTTATTCCCCACTATAAATTCCCTTGTAGTTCCCACATTTCCCCCGCCTTTCCACCTCCCTCTGGGACCTTCCTGCTAGTCTACACTTGTATTCGACCTTCCCTTTTCAATCAATTTCTTGTTTGGCCTTTGAAGTGTAAACACTCCCACTCCTCAGGCTTGCCGCTTTTGCTAACTGTATAAGTCTGAGTGTAGTTACAAAACCATGGGTCATACAGCATCACTGATTACTGGTTTCACATGATGCCATGGCCATGTAGCCCCACTCTAAGCGACAGTTCCTGCTGGTTTGTAAGAACATTGGAGAGGGAGATGGATGAGATGATTGAATCATTGTGGTCCACGTTGGACCAATAACAACACGGACTATCTTATACAGAGACTGGGAGGGTGGGAAACAATACTAACATCGCACACTAGAATTGAGAGCGAGGGGCAGCGTCCCACCCCACAGATGGCGTGAAACATTCGACGTGACTTCTGTAATCAGGCAGATTGACACCATTGCAGTAACCAGCGGTACAGTGACACAGAGGGGAACACAGCACTGACCCTGCAATGGGACAGAGCCAGTGACACCTCACTACCCCTGTAAACTGGGACAGAGAGTCGCACTGAACACTGAGACAGACTGAGAGGCATAGCAGTACGTTGACAGAGAGAGCTTGAGTACTGCTTGACTACTGTTGGGGGAGACAGCCTACCTGGGGGAAGCAACAGTGGCAGTGCCTCTAGCACAGAGTCTGCCCTGTGTCTCAGAAGGGTAGGGAAAGAGAGACGAGGGCGGTAGTGATAGGGGACTCTATAGTTAGGGGGTCAGACAGGCGATTCTGTGGACGTGAGCGAGAATCCCGGATGGTATGTTGCCTCCCAGGTGCCAGGGTCCAGGATGTCTCTGATCGGGTCCACAGCATTCTTGAGCGGGAGGGAAAGCAGCCAGAAGTCGTGGTACATGTTGGTACCAACGACATAGGTAGGAAGAGGGATGAGGTCCTGCAGAGCAAGTTTAGCAAGCTAGGCAGAAGGCTGAAGAACAGGACCTCAAGGGTAGCGATCTCGGGATTGCTGCCAGTGCCACGCGATAGTGAAGGTAGGAATAGGAGGAGGTGGCAGATAAATGCGTGGCTGAGGAGTTGCTGCAGGAGGGAAGGTTTTAGATTCTTGGATCACTGGGATCTCTTCTGGGGAAGGTGGGACCTGTACAGAGAGGACGGGTTACACCCGAACCTGAGGGGGGCCAATATCCTTGCAGCCAGGTTTGCTAGGGTGGTTCAGGAGGGTTTAAACTAGATTGTGAGGGGGAAGGGAACCGGAGGAGTAGGTCAGAGGAAGAAGGGGATGGGGAAAAGTCAGATCAAACAGGTAGAGAGGCTTTGAGGAAGGAGAAGCAGAGTACAGGTGATAAAAGTGGTAAGGTAGATGGGCTAAAGTACATTTACTTGAATGCAAGAAACATCAGGAATAAGGGAGATGAACTGAGAGCTTGGATAAGTACATGGGACTATGATATTGTGGCTCTTGCAGAGATGTGGCTGTCACCAGGGCAGGAATGGATATTGAATATTCACGGATTTCAGTGTTTTAGAAGGGATAGGTAGGGGTGGCGATACTGGTCAAGGACATGGTTACAGCTGCAGAAAGGGTGGATAATGTAGAAGGATCCTCTCTAGAGTCAGTATGGGTGGAAGTTAGGAACAAGAAAGGAGCAGTTACTCTCCTGGGAGTATTCTATAGGCTGCCCAGTAGCAGCAGGGATACTGAGGAGCAGATTGGGAGGCAGATTTTGGAAAGGTGCAAGAATAACAGGGTTGTTATCATGGGAGACTTCAACTTCCCAAATATTGATTGGCACCTGCTTAGTACCAAAGGTTTAGACGGGGCAGAGTTTGTAAAGTGTGTTCAGGACGGATTCCTGACACAGTATGTTGACAGGCCGACCAGAGGGAACGCCATATGAGATCTAGTTTTAGGTAATGAACCGGGACAGGTGACAGATCTCTCGGTGGGTGAGCATTTGGGGGACAGTGATCACCGCTCCGTAACCTTTAGAACTGTCATGGACAGGGGTAGGAGCAAAGAGGACGGGAAGATATTTAACTGGGGGAAGGTGAATTATGAGGCTATAAGGTGAGAACTTGGGAGTGTAAATTGGGGTGACATTTTTGAAGGGAAATGTACTATGGAGATGTGGTCGATGTTCAGGGATCTTTTGCAGGATGTTAGGGATAAATTTGTCCCGGTGAGGCAGAGAAGGAATGGCAGGGTGAAGTAACCGTGGGTGACGAGAGAGGTGGAACGACTTGTTAGGAAGAAGAAGGCAGCATACATAAGGTGTAAGCAGCAAGGATCGGACAGAGCTCGTTAGGAATATAGAGTAACAAGGAGGGAACTGAAGAAGGGGCTGAGGAGAGCGAGAAGGGGACATGAAAAGGCTTTGACGAGTAGGGTTAAGGAGAATCCCGAGGCTTTTTTCTTGTACGTGAAGAGCAGAAGGATGACGAGAGTAAAGGTGGGTCCGATTAAAGACAAAGGTGGGAGGATGTGCCTGGAAGCTGTGGAAGTGGGTGAGGTTCTCAATGAATACTTCTCTTCAGTATTCACCAAGGAGAGGGGTCTTGATGACGCTGAGAACAGTATAGATGAGGGTAATGTTCTAGAGCATGTAGATATCAAGAGAGAGGATGTGTTGGAGCTGTTAGAAAATATTAGGACAGATAAGTTCCCGGGGCCTGATGGAATATTCCCCAGGCCGCTCCGCGAGGTGAGGGAGGAGGTTGCTGAACAGTTGGCTAGCATCTTTGAGTCCTCATTTGTCCACGGGGATGGTACCAGAGGATTGGAGGGTGGCGAATGTTGTCCCCTTCTTCAAAAGAGGTAGTAGGGATAGTCCAGGGAATTACAGACCAGTGAGCCTTACGTCTGTGGTGGGTAAGCTGTTGGAAAAGATTCTTAGAGATAGGATCTATGGGCATTTAGAGAATCATGATCTGATCAGGGACAGCCAGCATGGCTTTGTGAAGGGCAGATCATGTCCATCAAGCCAGATAGTGTTCTTTGAGGTGACTAGGCAGATGAGGGTAGTGCAGTAGATGTGGTCTACATGGATTTTAGTAAGGCGTTTGACGAGCTTCCACAAGGTAGGCTTCTTCAGAAGGTCAGAGGCCAAGGGATCCAGTGAAGCTTGGTTGTGTGGATTCAGGATTGGTTTGCCAGTAGAAAGCAGAGGGTTGTGGTGGAGGGAGTGCATTCAGATTGGAGGGCTGTGACTAGTGGTGTCCCACAAGGATCAGTTCTGGGACCTCTGCTTTTCGTGATTTTTATTAATGACTTGGATGAGGGGGTGGAAGGGTGGGTTAGCAAGTTTGCAGACGTCACAAAGGTCAGAGGTGTTGTGGATAGTGTGGAGGACTGTCAAAGATTACAGAGGGACATCGATAGGATGCAGAGCTGGGCTGACAAGTGGCAGATGGAGTTCAATCCGGAGAAGTGTGAGGTGGTATACTTTGGAAGGACAAACTCCAAGGCGGAGCACAAAGTTAATGGCAGGATCCTGGGTAGTGTGGAGGAGCAGAGGTTAGGTGGATAGGGTAGTTAAGAAAGCTTATGAGATATTAGCTTTCATAAGTTGGGGGATCGAGTTCAAGGGCCGCGAAGTAATGACGCAGCTTTACAATACTCTGGTTAGACCACACTTGGAGTACTGTGTCCAGTTCTGGTCGCTTCATTATAGGAAGGATGTGGAGGCGTTGGAAAGGGTGCAGAGGAGATTTACCAGGATGCTGCCTGGATTGGAGAGTATGGATTATGAGGAGAGACTAAGGGAGCTAGGGCTTTACTCATTGGAGAGAAGGAGGATGAGGGGAGACATGATAGAGGTGTACAAGATATTGAGAGGAATAGATAAGAGTGGACAGCCAGCGCCTCTTTCCCAGGGCACCAATACTCAAAACAAGAGGACATGGCTTTAAGGTGATGGGTGGGAAGTTCAAGGGAGATATCAGAGGGAGGTTTTTCACCCAGAGAGTGGTTGGGGCATGGAATGCACTGCCTGGGGTGGTGGTGGAGGCTGATACATTGGTCAAATTCAAGAGATTGTTAGATGAGCATATGGAGGAATTTAAAATAGAGGGATATGTGGGGGGAAGGGGTTAGTTAGTCTTGGGTGAGGTTTAAAGGTCGGCACAACATTGTGGGCTGAGGGGCCTGTATTGTGCTGTACTGTTCTATGGTTCTATGATCCAATGATCTACATCCCAGAGTTTTGAAAGAGGTGGGTGACAGTTGTCATCTTACAAACTTGTTCAGATTCTAGGCCTGTTCGTGTACATTGGAGAGGTGCCCCATTCTTTAAGGAGGGAGAGTGAAAACAGGGATAAGATGAGATTTCTTTATTAGTCACACGTACATCAAAACACACAGTGAAATGCATCTTTCGTGTCGAGTGTACTGGGGGCAGCCCGCAAGTGTGGCCACGCTTCCAGCACCAGCATAGCATGCCCACAACTTTCTAACCCGTATGTCTTTGGAATGTGGGAGGAAACCGGAGTTACCAACATAGTTTGCCTGACATCAGTAGATGGGAAAATATAGCGAATATAAGGAAGGATCTGATGTCAAGAGACCTAGAAAAGAACAAAGTATGGTCAACACGGATTAATGAAGGGGCAGTCACGTGTGATTAATCTTTTGGAGTTCTTGTGAGTTATTTAGATCTACAGAAGGCTTTAAATAAAGTCCTGAACAGGAGATTGGGGAATGAGATTATAGCACATGAAATCTTACTTGCCACCTACCAGTCCATGCCTGATTATCCAGGACATGCTGCATGCAGGACAGGCATGGACTGCTTCATTTGCTGGAGAGTTACAAATAGAATTGAACATTGTGCAATGTTCAGTGAACTTGCCCACCTCTGACCTTGTGATGGAAGGAAGGTTGTTGATGAAGCAGCTGAAGATGACTGGGCCCAAGACGCTGCCCTGAGGGACTCCTGCAGTGATGTCCTGGGACTGGGATGAGTAATCTATAACAACCACAACCTTGGTGCAAGGGCTGACTCCACCCTTGGGAGTGTTTTGCCCTTGGATGCCCATTGATTTCATTTTTCCAGGGCACCTTGATGTCACTCTATCAAAAGCTGCCATGATGTCCACTCTCACCTCAGTTCCAGAATTCACCTTTTTGGTCTGTGTTTGGACTGAGCATATGATGAGGCCTGGCAAAACTAAAGCTGGACATTGGTGAGTAGGTTATTGCAGAGCAAGTATCACTTGACTGCTTGGTACTTAATCGTGCAGGAGGTATTGCTGCCTATCCTCACTGATTGCGGTCTGTTGGTCAGGAAGTCAAGGATCCAGTTGCAGAGGGAGGTGTTGAGTTCCAGGTCTCGGAGGTTGGTGATGACTTGGTGTCTTTACTGTCCAGATGCTCCAAAGATGAGCGTAGGGCCAGGGAGATGGCATCTGCTGTAGACCTGTTTCAGCAGTAGGTGAATTGCGGTGGGTTGAGATTGTCTGGGAGGCCGGAGTTGATGGGTGCCATGACCAGCCTCTCGAAGCACTTCATGATGGTGGATGTCAGAGCCACTGGGCGGTAGTTATTAAGGCACGTTACCTTGTTTTCCTTACGTACCGGGATGATAGTGGTCTCCTTTAATCAGGTGGGAACCTCAGATTAAAGCAGGGAGAGGTTAAAAATGTCTGCAAATACCCCCGCCAGCTGATCTGTACAGGATCGAAGGACACGGCCAGGAACCCCATCCGGGCCGGGTGCTTTCCACGGGTTCACTCTCTGGAAGACTGATCTTACGTCTGCAATGGTGATTATGGGTTCAGGTGCATTGGAGGCTGTCAGGGTAGGTGGTGACATGTCAATCCCCTTCAGTTCAAAACATGCATAGAATGCATTAAACTCATCGGGAAGGGGTGTGCAGTTGTCATCGATGCTGCCTGTTTTGTAGCCTGTTACAATATGTAAGCCTCAACTGACGGCTGGTCTAGGACTCTATTTTGGAATGGTATTGTTGCTTCGCATCTCTGATAGCTTTATGGAGGTTGTATCTCGATCTCTTATAGGACATAACAGCACCGGACCAGGCCCTTTGGCCCACAATGTTGTGCTGAACCAATTAAATCAATTGCCCAATTAAACTAATCCCTTCAACCTGCACGATAGCCATAATCTTCCATTTCCCTCACATTTATGTGCCTGTGTAAGAGCTTCTTGAATACCCCTGTCATATCTGCCTCCACCCCCACCCCAGGCAGCACATTCCAGGCACCCACCGCTGTGTGTAAAAAAACACTTGCCCCGCACATCTACTTTGAACAAAATGGTGAAGGAACTCAGAGGGTCAGGCGGCATCCAAGGAGGGAAATGAACAGTCGACGTTTCAGGCTGAGCCCCTTCATCAGGACTCTGTGTGTGTGTGTGTTGCCTGTGAGAAGTTTGTAAGCTGACCTGTACATTGGAGTTTAGAAGAATGAAAGGTGATCTCAGTGAAGCGCAAAATTCTGGGATGGGTTGACAGATTAGGTGGTGAAAGTTCGACACTGGGGGTAGACTCTCGGGATAAGGGAACATCAATTTCAGAGAAAGATAAGGACATTCCTTCGCCCTCAGGTTCTGTGCAGAGGGCTGAGGATTCTCAGTGAGTTTCTCCAGTACTGATGGGAAGATGTTTAAGACGTGGAGTTTGGCCTGGAGAGTCAAGGTGAGGCCCAGATCAGACTGAAACATCGAGTGGTGATGCAGCTTCGATGAGTTGTATAACCTACTTCTGCTCCTCCTATGCCTGTGTGTTTGGCAGCAGTGTTGTGTGTCTGATGCAGCTCTCTCCCTGATCCCTTTCCTTTCCCATGTTTACACAGCACCTACAACTTGCAATGCTGGTGGTCATGCTGTACTGTGGACGGTACCTGGTACGGACCGGTCAGATGACCAGCGGAAACCTCATCGCGTTCATCCTCTACCAGATGGATTTTGGACGTTATGTACAGGTCAGTTTACCTCCTGATGATCTCCTCCTCTCTCCCTCCCAGTCCTGTCTTCTGACTAAGCTTGAGGGGTGAGGACGGTGAGCTGCCAGCAGTCCCACAGTCTGTGTACGTTGTGTTCTTGGCTCCAGGTGTGTTGGGTATTGGTCTAAACCCTGAATTATCCCGGTCCCAGGTTTAGCAGGGGTAGTTTGATCTGAGCTGCAAGGCAGTGAAAGCTGATTGGTTTCCCTCCTTCCTTCTCTCCCTCCCTCTCCCCCTCTCCCCCTCTCTCCCTCCCCCTCCCTCCCTCCCTCCCTCTCTCCCTCCCTCCCTCTCTCCCTCTCTCCCTCTCTCCCTCTCTCCCTCTCTCCCTCCCTCCCTCCCTCCCTCCCTCTCTCCCTCCCTCCCTCCCTCCCTCCCTCTCTCCCTCTCTCCCTCTCTCCCTCCCTCTCCCCCTCTCCCCCTCTCTCCCTCCCCCTCCCTCCCTCTCTCCCTCCCTCTCTCCCTCCCTCTCTCCCTCCCTCTCTCCCTCCCTCTCTCCCTCCCTCTCTCCCTCCCTCCCTCTCTCCCTCTCTCCCTCCCTCCCTCCCTCTCTCCCTCTCTCCCTCTCTCCCTCTCCCTCTCCCTCCCTCCCCCTCCCTCCCTCCCCCTCTCCCTCCCCCTCCCTTCCTCCCTCCCTCACTCCCTCTCCCTCCCTCTCTCCCTCTCCCTCACTCCCCCTCCCCTCTCCCTCCCTCTCTCCCTCCCTCTCTCCCTCCCTCTCTCCCTCCCTCTCTCCCTCCCTCTCTCCCTCCCTCTCTCCCTCCCTCTCTCTCCTCCCTCTCTCCCTCCCTCTCCTCCCTCCCTCTCTCTCCTCCCTCTCTCCCTCCCTCCATCTCTCCCTCCTTCCCTCTCCCTCCCCCTCTCCCCCCTGCCTCCCTCCCTCCCCCTCTCCCTCCCCCTCCCTCCCTCCCTCCCTCACTCCCTCTCCCTCCCTCCCTCCCTCACTCCCTCTCCCTCCCTCTCTCCCTCTCCCTCACTCCCCCTCCCCTCTCCCTCCCCCTCCCTCCCCCTCCCTCCCCCTCCCTCCCCCCCTCCCTCCCCCCCTCCCTCCCCCCCTCCCTCCCCCCTCCCTCCCCCCCTCCCCCTCCCCCTCCCTCCCTCTCTCCCTCACTCCCCCTCCATGTGCCTGAGCAGCACACAAAGCTCAGAGAGCAAAATCACAGCACACTCCAAAGTTTTCCTGCATTGTTCTATACAGATTCCCATCAAATCCCTCTGTATTCCCGTTACATTATTCTGCATGAATTGAAAAGCAATCAAACAGAAAACACAGGAACTGCTCAGCTGTCAGGCAGCGTCTGTGGAGAGAGAGACTGTTTCAGGTTGATGACCTTGTCAGAAAGGTGCGTCAGTTCTGATGTCAGGTCTTTGACCTGAATCATGAACTGTGTTTCCCTCTCCACAGATGCTGCCTGATCCACTGAGTGTTTGCGGTGTTTCCCATCCTCGTATGGTTCTGCACTCCCTCCTGCTCTCGTCACATTCCGATCTGCTTCAGGCACTTTGCAATCCATCCCTCACCCTCCCATTACATCCCTGCACCATCCCTGATCCCTCTACATCCCATTGTCCCGTCTATGTAACTGCATCCTCTCCCAGACATTCCAATCCCACCCCTTCACATTCCCGTCGTATCCTTGTACGGTCCTGTCCGACCCCTGCACATTCCCAGCTAATCCCATCCCCACACTTCCCCCAGCTGGATCACGTACACTCCCAGCCACACTTGGGTTTGTATTTGCTGGTGCTTGGCTTACTGGCTTTTGCTGTAATACTTTGTCTGGTGTATGTGTGCGTGTGTGTTTGTGTGTGGGATGTATATGTGTGTGTGTGTGTCTGTGTGAGGTGTATGTGTCTGTGTCTATGTGTGTGTGTGAGTGTGTGTGGGGTGTATGTGTGTGCATGTGTGTATGTGTGAGGTGTATGTGTGTGCATGTGAGGTGTTTGTGCACGTGTGTGTGTATGTGGGGTGTGTGTGCAGGTGCACAATTATGTGTTTGTGCACGTGTGCTTCTGTTATTTGTGTGTGCTTCTGTGTGCATGGCATGTGTATCTATGTGTGGTGTGGCTTCTGTCGTGTGTGTGTGATGTGTGTGTCTATGATTATGTGTTTGCTTGTGCATGTGTTTGTGTGTGTGGTGTGCATATTTATGTGTGCATATGTGTGTGTGTGTATGTGAGGTGTGTATGTTTGTGTCTGCGTGTTGTGTCTGTATGTCTATGCACACGTGTGTGAGAGTGTGCATGTATTTGTGTGCTCTCAGTGGGGAAGAGGATTCAAAGTGCCTTGCTCCAGTCTCCCATTTGAACACCTGCATTGCTCCCCCACTTTGAACAGACGCTGGTTCACATGTACTCGGACATGATCCACTCAGTGGGTGCAGCGAAGAAAGTCTTCGACTACCTCGACCGGAAGCCCAGTGTTCACACTGATGGGAAGCTGGTGACAGAAACTCTGAAGGGTCACCTGGAATTCAGAGATGTCTCTTTCTCCTATCCAACGAGGCCCAACATCCAGGTCTTAAAGGTAATGTTACAGCAGAACCATGCCCGATGGTATTGACAGTAAACTCACAGGAGATCCCAGGCTGTCTGAGATCAAGTACTACAGAGAAATGTCACCACCACAGCAATTCAAACTTGTCACCATGTAGTACCCCAGCTAAGCATCAGCAGATAATTGGTGTGTTATCAACTGAACTGTGGCTCATCACACAAGGAACTACTGTGGCATATGCTCCAGAGGTTTCAGGGGGCATCTTAGAGAAAGATGGAGCTTAAGTGGGGATTCCAGAGCTCAGGGGTTTTCCAGTGGTGGGGAAGGTCACCGGGGCTGGCACAGTGGGTTCCTGCTCCAGGGAGGGAGGGCTCTGGAGCTGGGATAGTTTACCGACAGAGCCAGGCAAGGCAGATTGGGAAAAAGTAGCATTAGTGTAGATGGGGAAGAAGGTCAGCATGGATGCGATGGGCCAAAGGGCCTGTTTTGTGCTATTATTCTAGGATACACAGGTGGGAGGGCTGAGCCCAGAAACAAATCCGAAAGCAAGCTTCTACATTTTAATTCGAGATGCCACTGTACTGGGGGCAAGCGCGGGACCTGCAAGCAGAAGAGACAATGATGGACAGATCTGACCGTGAGGTGGTTCACAGCGGTGGTTTGGATGCTCGAGTTTATAGCACGTGGAAGCTGGTGATTGGGACGACTGTTGAGAGCTCTCCCAGAGGTTCCCATGGAAGAATACTTCAGCAGCTGATGACCTGAGGCTTGGTGCTGAGGAGATGAGGCAGTGACCGAGGTGGTGGTCTGAGAAATGGATGTCCAGTCGGGAATCAGATCCAAGGGCCAAGGCTTCCAGAGGCAGGTTCAGCCTCGGCCAGTGTCCAGGGTGGTTATGGAAGGGAATCAGCCAATGGTTTCAGTTGTCTCAACGATCCACTGAGCAAGCTTCTGCCTACTCACAACCGATCGTTTGACAGGGAGGTTAGAGATTAGAGGCGTTGGGAGAGGTGCCGGTGAGGTAGAGTGGGGTCTGGTGTTGACGGTAGTGTTTACAGTGGATCACAGAGAGTCTGGGATCAGATGTTGAATGTTAGGGTGAGGCTTTAGCTGTTACTACTTCTCACCTCATGTTACAGCACTCAGTGAGATGTTCACCATCCCGGCTCTCATCCTTTGTGGATGCAATAAAGTTTATTCATTTCCTTCATTTTTCTGCATTAAGATACATCACCCAATGATACAAAACTTGTGGTGCCCTGGATAGCGAGGAGGTCTCAGACTGGAGGCCTGTGTCTAGTGGTGTGTCATGGGGTCGGTGTTGGGACCTTTGTTGTTTGTAATTTGTATAAACGATTTGGATGTAAATGTACAAGGCTTGGTTAGTAAGTTTGCAGATGATACTAAAATAGGTGGTGGTGTAGATGGTGTAGAAGGTTATGAAATATTACAGGGGACCTTGATCAGCTGGGTCAGTGGGCTGAGGATTGGTAAATGGCTTTCATAACAGATAAATGTGAGGTGTTGCATTTTGGGAGATCAAATCAGAGTAGGGCTTGTACAGTGAACGGTAGGGCCCTGGGGAGTGTTGGGGAACAGAGAGACCTGGGAGTACAAGTGCACAGTTCACTGAAAGTGGCGTCACAGGTAGACAGGGTGGTGAAGAAGGCGTTTGGCACACTGGCCTTCAGTCAGGGTGCTGAGTAGAGGAGTTAGGAAGTTCTGTTGCAGTTGTACATGACGTGAGGCCTCACTTGGAGAGTTGTGCACAGTTTTGGTCACCTTGTTATAGGAAAGACGGTATTAAACCAGACAGAGTGCAGAAGAGATTTACCAGGATGTTGCTTGGACTTGTGGGCCTGAGTTACAGGAGAGGTTGCGTAGACGAGGACTTTAATCCCTGGAACGTAGGAGATGAGGGGAGACCTGATGGAGGTATCTAAGGGGCATAGACAGGGGGAGAGCACATAGTCTTTTTCACAGGGAGGGGGAGCTAAAAGCAAGAGGGCAAAGGTTTAAGTTAAGATTTCTTTATTAGTCACATGTACATCGAAACACAGTGAAATGCATCTTTTGCGTAGAGTGTTCAGGGGGCAGCCCTCAAGTGTCGCCACGCTCCCAGCACCAACATAGCACACCCGCAACTTCCTAACCCGTACGTCTTTGGAATGTGGGAGGAAACCGGAGCACCCGGAGGAAACCCACGCAGACACGGGGAGAACGTACAAACTCCTTACAGACAGTGGCTGGAATTGAACCTGGGTCGCTGGCGCTGTAATAGCGTTACGCTAACCGCTACACTACTGTGATGCTGAGGGATGTCAGGGGCAGCTTCTTCACACAAAGGGTGGTGCGTATTTGGAATGAGCTGCCAGAAATAGTGGTTGATGGAACACATTTGCAACGTTTAAAAGCCATCAAGATAAGTCCATGGATAGGAGAGGTTTAGAGGGCTGGGGGCCAAATGTGGGCAGATGGGACCAGCTCTCTGGGCAACACAGTCGGCATGGACCAGTTGGGCCGAAGGGCCTGTTTCCGTGCTGTGTGACTCTGTACCTGACTCACCAACTTACTACAGTATCCCTGACTCACCAGCTTATAGAACACGGAACCGTACAGCACAGGAACAGGCCCTTCAGCCCATGAATTTGTGTCGAACTCGTTAAACTAACGATGCCCAATCCATCTACCCACACGATGTCCATCTCCTTCCGTTCTCTGCACTTTCATCGAAGAGCCTCTTAAACCCCTCTATTGTACCTGCCTCCACCCCCCCCGGCAGCACATTCCAGGCACCCACCGCTCTCTGTGGAAAAAAAACTTGCCCCGCACATCTCCTTTGAACTTACCCCCTCTCACCTTCGATGCATGCCCTCTGGTATTAGACATTTCAATCCTGGGAGAAAGATACCAGCTGTCTACTCTATCTATGCCTCTCATAATCTTATAAACTTGCATCAGGTCGCCCCTCAGCCTCCACCGCTCCAGAGAGAAGAACCCAAGTTTGTCCGACCTCTCCTTACAGCACACGCCCTCTAATCCAGGCAGCACCCTGGTGAACCTCTTCTGCACCCTCTCCAAAGCCTCCACATCCTTCCTGTAACAGGGCGACCGGAACTGCCCGCAATCCTCCCGATGCAGCAGCTTGGTGCGGTATCCCTGACTCACCAGCTGGGTATCAGGTAGAAATGCCGATATCTCAGACTGGAGCGGTTGGAGGTGTGGGAAGTGGTGCCCAGGGTGAGGGCTGAGCCGGCAGTGGGTGCTGCCCCTCCCTGCGTGTTGGTTCCACAGCTGGCACATCTCTGGCTGTTCCATTCAATTCTCACCGTTCTCCTGTCTTTGCAGAATGTGTCCTTTGAGGTGCGGAGTGGGGAGGTGACGGCCCTGGTGGGACCCTCGGGTGGGGGGAAGACCACCTGTGTGTCCCTCCTGCAGCGGTTCTATCAGCCTCAGTCGGGACAGATCCTGCTGGACGGGAAGCCCATCGAGGAGTACGAGCACAAGTACTACCACAGCAAGGTGAGGGGGGTCACGGGGGGGGGGGGGGTTCCTGACGGGGCAGTGAGGGGGTTCAGTGACAGGGATGGTGAGGGGGGGGGGGGGGGGGGGGGTGGTGTCAGCGACCAGGATGGCGAGGGGGTGGTCAGTGACTGGGGAGGGTCAGTAACCAGGACAGTTGGGGGGTGTCAGTAACCAGTACAGGTGGGGTGGGGGTGGCGGTGGTGGGGATTCAGTAATTGGGACAGGTGGGAAGGGGTGGGGGGGGCGTGGGGTCAGTAACCGGAACAGAGTAAAATTGGTTGATGGAATCTTGCAGCATTACAGCACAGAGAGAGGTGGTTCTGACGTTGGGTCCCCACTGGTTTCAGAGCTGCCCTGTCCTCTCCTACTCTCCAGTCTCGTAGCCCCGAGGTTCGCATCACTCCTTCCTGTCTCCGACAGACTCACCCCTCAATCCCACTTTCCCCATTGATCCACAAACCCCCGTGCTTTCCCTCACAACGAGCTGCCCCCCCTCAACCAATTCATTGCTTCCCTTCCCATGGTCTCTGCCACTGGATCCCGCTCCCCCATCCCTGTTCCACACTCCTGGGACTGGATCCCGCTCCCCCATCCCTGCTCCACACTCCCGGTACTGGATCCCTGCTCCACACTCCCGGGACTGGATCCCTGCTCCACACTCCCGGGACTGGATCCCTGCTCCACACTCCTGGGACTGGATCCCGCTCCCCCATCCCTGCTCCACACTCCGGGGACTGTGGATCCCACTCCCCCGTCCCTGCTCCACTCTCCCAGGACTGGATCCCGCTCCCCCTGTCTCCATGGGTCTGTGCCCTGTGCAGCAACGGCTGTCAGTCTGTCCTGTCGAACACCTGATTCACTGGGTGGAGAAGCTGCCTTTCCCCAATCTCCCTGACCATTATCAAACCTCCATCCCATCATCAGGCCTGCAGTTTCCTTTACACAACTCTGAAAAGCTACTCCCGTGCAGTCAGAGGTCAGTTTATCCCAGTGGACAGCGGTACTGCTGTCACTGCCGGGGCTTTCAGCATCCAGCAGGACGGTCGACCTCTGATCTTCCAGCGGGACGTCCGGTCACACTGTCGCCTCTCCTGCGTCTCCCACATGATGTCAGCAGAAGACCAAACATCAGAGCCCTGAGGTAAAACTCCTGCTGGAGAAGGATTCTGGTTGTTGAAGGGCCAAGCTGCATTGTTCCATTCTGAGACCTGCGACCTCCTGCAACCTCTCAAACCTGCCACGATCAAATAAATCCCTGTTTCTCCTACTGATGCCCCCTCCCCCTCCCCGATCCCCTCCACCCTTGATCCCTGCCTCCACTCCCTATCCCCTGACCCCCTTCCCTCCCCCTCCCTCTCCCTCTCCCTCCCATTCCTCCCTTCCCTCTCTCTCCCTCCCCCATCCCCCCTCCCTCCCCATCCCCTTCTCCCCCTTTCCCAACCTCCCCCATCCTCCCCTCCCAATGACCCATCAATGCCCCCCGCCCCCTGCCTTCCACCCCACCCCTCCCCCGGGAGCCTTCACTTGCTGTAAAGCACATCGGGATGTCCTGTACCAGTGAGACGGGCTGTTCCTTCCTGTGCTCCCAGCTCCCCCTTCCACACACCCACCCAGTCAGTGTCCCTCCCTGCTCAGTTGGGGAAGGGTCTTCATTTCTTGCCCTTCACCCATCCCAGTGCAAGCACGGTGACACACTGATGGTGCTCTGACACACTGTTGGTGCGAGCGATCCTGACACACGGTCCTGTACGTGTGCTCCTTCCACAGGTGGCCCTGGTGGGACAGGAGCCAGTGCTGTTTGCACTCTCGGTCGGGGACAACATCCGCTACGGCCTGGAGAGCTGCCCAGACACAGCCGTCGCAGCGGCTGCTGAGAGAGCGAATGCACGGGCATTCATCGAGAGAATGGATCACGGATACGACACAGGTAACGGAACATGGAGCCAGTCCCGCCACACAGGACGGACGGTGAACATTGGTGACCCTGGTGACACCGGCAGTTACCGGCAAGGACCCCAGTGCAGAATGTGTGACACATGATATGTTACACATGACACGGATCCTGGGGGCACCATTATACTGGCCCCATCAGCTGGAATCACTGAACACTGACGGTCCCAGCGCTGGGATCACCGGGGACCGATCACTGACGGTCCCAGCGCTGGGATCACCGGGGACCGATCACTGACGGTCCCAGCGCGGGGATCACCGGGGACCGATCACTGACGGTCCCAGCGCGGGGATCACCGGGGACCGATCACTGACGGTCCCAGCGCTGGGATCACCGGGGACCGATCACTGACGGTCCCAGTGGGGATCACCGGGGACCGATCACTGACGGTCCCAGCGCTGGGATCACCGGGGTGTGCTCACTGTCAGTTTTGCACAGGAACATACCCATGTCTGCCGTTTAGCGGTGTGTCAGCCCTGCTGTGGGAACTGCTCTGTCTGTTATCAGTGATAACTGGGAGTCTCTGTCCTCAGATGTGGGAGAGGCGGGTTCCCTGATCTCCGCGGGACAGAAGCAGAGGATCGCCATCGCCCGCGCTCTGGTCCGACAGCCCAGTCTCCTGGTCCTGGACGAGGCCACCAGTTCCCTGGACATCCAGACCGAGCGCATGGTAAGAAGGCTCCCGATCCATAAACGCTGTCCCGGCTGTCCTGGCTGTCCACACTGTCCAGATCAATACAAGGGTTTGTTAAAGCTTCAGTGGTGTCACAGGGTTTGGAATATTAGACCATTCAGGAAGTCCTCTGATCAATGAACCACGTCGATCAAATGTACCATTCGGGGCAGGTGCCGGCCGCTCCCCCTCTGACCTGTTCCCCCACTTAATGCAATCGCCCCTGATACTGTGAAGTCTGCTCACAGTATCCTCACTTGTTAAGAATCTACCTAGCTCTGCTTAAAGATGTACAGAGTCCTCCACTGCCCTTTGAGGAAAAGTTCCAAAGACTCAGCGCCCTCTGAGAGAAACCTTTCACCTCATCTCTCTCTCTCTCTCTCTCTCTCTCAAATGGACGACCATTTCATTTGTAAACACTGACCCTGGTTCTGGATTCTCCCGCAAGAGGAAACGTCCTCCTCACATCCAGCTGTGGATCTGGTGTTTCAGTCCGATCTCTTATTCTTCTGAACTCCACCAGGTACAACCCTAACCTGCCTGACCTTTCACCTGGAGACAACCCACCCGACCTTTCACCTTGGGGCAACCCACCCGTTCCAGGTATTAGTCCGGTCAACCTTTCCCGAACTTGATCCGTAACCTTCAGTGAAATCCCCACGCCGTCACATCTCCCTGTGACTTGACTACACATCTGCCCTTGTACCTGTCATGAAACCCCTCAGCTCTCCCCATCCTGCCTGACTTCTCGGACACCCTCCCTCATTGCCGCAGTACTGGATTCACTAATCAATATGGCAGCCCCAACTCTCTCTCAGTCCCTGTCACGCCTGAGGGGTCTACACTCTGGAATGTCCCGTCACCAGTCCTGTCCTTTCTCAACCATCTCTCTGACTGGAACAGCGTCACATTCCCACATGACGACCAGTGCTCTGTTCACCTGCCTTAGCAGGCGGACTCCTGGCACTACAGTAGATGCAGGTTAGCCTTGAATTCCTCCCACGTATCTTATTCTCCATCTGCTCTGCCCATTGGACCTGGAGTTTGTTCGGCTCTTGACTGTACACCTAATCTGCATCTCATCCCTCCGCCGTTAGTTTAAACCCTCCCCAACAGTGCCAGCGGGGAACGGGTAATGAGGTACGGTGTCTGGGTCCTGAGTCACCAGGCTGCTGAAACTCTGCTTCCTGCCAGATCCAGCAGGCTCTGTCGAGAGGGGCAGCTCAGACGACGCTGGTGATCGCCCATCGCCTGAAGACCGTGGAACAGGCCGACAGGATCGTTGTGATGGAGGGTGGGAGGGTGGTGGAGGAGGGCACCCACCAGCAGCTGATGGAGAAGGGAGGATGTTACTCCCGCATGGTGCAGCGGAACTTCAGTAACGGGGAGCAGGGAGGGGAGGGTGGGGAGTGAGGGACGGGAGCTGAGGGATGAGAGTGACAACATTGAGTGAGCGAGTGAGGAAGGGGAGAGAGGATGTGGAGGGTAGAGGGGGAGGGTGGGGAAGGGTATGGGGGGAGGGAGAGTGCGGAGGGATATGGACGTTGTGTAGGCAGAGGGATTGGGTGTCATCAGCTTATTACATTGTGGGCCGAAGGGCCTGTTCCTGTGCTGTACTGTTCTGTGAACATGGAGGGGGGGGTGGTGGGAGGGGAAGGGAGTGAGGGTGGGAATGGGAGAGGGAGGGGAGTGGGGGGGTTGGGGAGAGGGCGGGAGACTGAGGGTGAGGGAGGGGGAGGGGATCGAGGGAGGGGGATTGAGGGGGGAGGGGAGTGAGTGAGAGGGAATTGAGGGGAGAGGGGTAGGGAGGAGGAGGGGAGAGTGAGAGGGGTGAGGCATGAGGGAGGGGGAGGGAGGGAGGGAGGAGTGGGGAGGGTCACGGTGGAGGGAGCAGTGTGTGTCCTGTGGGGCGGTGTCGGCTGGCCCTGCCGCAGTGTGAGTGGGATTACTGTGTCGTCAGGGTTTGTGAAAGGCAATAAAAGCGTTTTCAGTTCAAGCATCTTCAGCTCATCCATTGACGCAACTCATCATAGTGAACACATATCACTCTCTCCCTCACCCCCCCCCCAACCTCTCCCCCCTTCCGTCACCCCCTCACCTCCCCTCCCTCAGCCCCCTCTCTCTCATACCACCCCCCCCCCTCCCCATTGACCCATCAGCAAGCCCACGAGAAGGGGTAGACACCACCCCGACCACGGCCATGTTTCCCTCGGTGTACCGGGTTCAAGCAACGCAGGAGGAGCCTCAGTCAGACTGTGCTGGAGGGGTGGCCCTCCTCGGGGCAGGACCGGGCATCCTGACCTTCCCTAGGGGGAGTGTCCTGGCCTTTGGTCTTCAGGCTGGGGGGGGGGGTGCCCGACCTTCCCTGGCTCAAGCCACATATGTGGGGGCGGGTGATCATCAACGTTTCGGGTCCAGGCCCTGCGTCAGGACTGGGAAAGAGAGTAAGTTGGTTTGGGAGCAGAGGGTGTGAGAGGGGTGGTGGTGGGACATGTCAGAGGGTGACCTGGTGCAGTCAGGTGGACGGCTGGGCTCCTGTGTCTGTGGGAGCTGTTGCTGACGTTGTGAAGTCTGGGTGATGACTTCTTCTCCAGTGGACCACTAAAGGAAACACCAAGGACTGTGCACCGTTCGGTCTGGTCTCTGACCCTGTCCAGCGAGCCTGGCCGCGGCTCCCACTGTCAGCTCCGGTTGTCCGCAATTCCTCGGCATTTTCAATGCCATTTCCAGCGACATTTCAGTCTCACCGGCGCGGTCACTGCAAGGTTGTGCGACTAACAATTCTACTGGATAAACCGGTCCCAGGAGAGTTCACGGTACGGGCCGGTCCTGGAGTGTTCACGGTACAAACTAGTCCTGGAGATTTCACGGTATGGACTGGTCCCGGGAGTGTTCACAGTGACAGCTCAGCTTCAGTGAAACTCTAAACACTTTATTCAAGTAAACCAGCTCCCCGTGTACAGTATCACGCGGATGATTCTGCTCTCCGCCTAGTGTCCACTCCCGTTCACTGGGCTTCCAGTGGACGTGCCCCGGCCGCTCCTCGTGCCGTGATTCACGGCTCCCGCTCGGCTCCCCCCGGCGACCCGCTCCCACTGGCCGGGCCGTGCGTGTGTAGCAGCCGGTGGTAGGTGCCACCTCTCTCCTGCAGCTCCTGGGGTGACCCCTCCTCCACAACTGCCCCCCCCTCCAGCACCACCACCCGATCGGCTCTCTCCATCGTACTCGGCCGGTGGGCGATCACCAGCACGGCGCGCTCCGCAGCTCGGCTGTACACCGACTGGTGGACCTGCAGCGACAGAGACCACGGTTAGATGGGGAGGGGGGCGGGGGGAGAGATCGGGGGGGGAAGAGGGGGGGAGATAGACGGGGGAGAGGGTGGGGGACCGGAAAGGTAGGGGGGAAGGGAGAGGAAGATAGGGGGTGATGAAAGGGGTTAAAGAGCACGAAGGGGGAAGCAGGGTGATGATTACCCCCAGTGTACACAGAATGAATGGACCTGCGGGGGTCAGCGAGGGGGAAGGAGACACAACAGGATGTGGGAGTGACCCAGACACTGACCAGGAGAGGTGAGCCCAGTACTCTCCAGCTGGGGGGGGGATTGACAGGGAGCGGTGGTGATGCCGGGGGTGGGGGTGACCCCGGGACCAGCCAGGGGTGGGTGTGGGTGACTGGGGGTGGGGGTGACCCCGGGACCATCCAGGGCTGGGTGTTGATGCCGGGGGTGGGGGTGACCCCGGGACCAGCCAGGGGTGGGTGTTGATGCCGGGGGTGGGGGTGACCCCGGGACCAGCCAGGGGTGGGTGTTGATGCCAGGGGTGGGGGTGACCCCGGGACCAGCCAGGGGTGGGTGTGTGTGACTGGGGGTGGGGGTGACCCCGGGACTCACCAGGTGCTCGGTCTCGTTGTCCAGGCAGCTCGTCGCGTCGTCCAGGATGAGGACCCGAGGCTCTCGGATCAGCGCTCGGGCAATGGCCACTCGCTGC
This sequence comes from Pristis pectinata, assembly GCF_009764475.1. Lineage (NCBI taxonomy): Eukaryota > Metazoa > Chordata > Chondrichthyes > Rhinopristiformes > Pristidae > Pristis > Pristis pectinata. The sequence continues at coordinate 17,231,053 of NC_067438.1, read as the reverse complement.
TTCTGTCCCCCCGACAGCTGCCCCCCTCTTTCACCGGCATCTGTGGTGGGAGGGGGGGAGTGGTCAGAGGGAGGGGGTCCGTAGGTCCCACCGCGCGACACTGGCCGGAGGAGCAGCGTGTCCAGTGCGGTGTGACGGAGCCTCCGGGACTCCAGACGCTACACTGCTGCCCGCCCAATGTCCCCACCACCCCCCCACCCGCCCAATGTCCCCACCCCCCCCACCGCCCACCCAATGTCCTCACCCCCCCGCCCGCCCAATGTCCCCACCCCCCCCGCCCGCCCAATGTCTTCACCCCACCAACCGCCCAATGTCCTCACCCCCCCCGCCCGCCAAATGTCCCCATCCCCCCTGCCCGCCCAATGTTCCCACCCCCCTGCCTGCCCAATGTCCTCACCCCCCCCAACCGCCCAATGTCCCCACCCCTCCTGCCTGCCCCAATGTCCCCAACACCCCCCGCCCGCCCAGTCCCCACCCCCCCGCCCGCCTAATGTTCCCACCCCCCTGCCCACCCAATTGTGTTTATCACAGGTTCTTCCCCCCCCCTCACCAGGGCTCACCCCTCCCCTGCACTGTCTCCACCTCACCCCCCAGAACTATGCTCACTCCTCCGGTCCTCCTCACCCCCTCCCTCACTCCCTCCTCACCCCCTCCCTCAGCCACCGTCACTTCCCCCTCACTGCAGCTCACTCACCCTCGCTCCTCATCCGCACTCCCTCTCCGTCCTCGTTCCCAGTCTCTCCTCACACTCCCCTCTCCCCCTCAAATCTCAGTCCATCCTTTGCCCCCCTCTCCTCCCCCTCTCCCCCCCTCCCCGCCCTCTCCTCCCCCCCCTCTCCCCCCCTCTCCCCGCCCTCTCCTCCCCCTCTCCCCCCCTCCCCGCCCTCTCCTCCCCGCCCACTCCCCCCCCTCTCCCCCCCCCTCCCCCCCCTCTCCCCCCCTCTCCTCCCCCTCCCCTCACTCCTAGTTTCTCTCCCTCAGTCCTCCGTCCCTGCTCAGTCTGCCGTCTCCCCCCGGCCCCTCACCTGTGCTGTAGCCGTCCTTCAGTGCCGTGACGAAGCCGTGCGCCCCCGCCCGCCTCGCTGCGCCGACCACACATTCGGCAGTGCTGCTCTCCAGTCCGTAGGCGATGTTCTCCTCCACCGAGCGAGCAAACAGCACCGGCTCCTGGCTCACCAGGGCCACCTGAACAACGCGGCAGTCAAACCGGGGCGCAGGGAAGGGAATGGTTACAGAGGCCCTTCGGCCCACCCTGCCTGTGCTGACCATGATCCCGTGCTAACTCATCCCACCCGCCCGCACAGGGTCCGTCCTGTTCACTCGCCTGTCTAACTGCCTCTGAAACGTTACGATCATAGCCGGCAGTGCGTTCCAGGCACCCACCACTCTCTGTAAAAAACTTACCCCACAAATCCCGTGACCCCCACCCACCACCTCCACCACCCCCCCCCCCAAAACCTGTGCCCTGCAGACGGGAGCACTTTCCAGTTCAGCACCTTCACCATTTGCTCTCCCAGTGTAGGTGCTGAAATGGAGCAGTCGTTGTGTGTCAGACCCTCACTGTCCACGTCCAAACCTCTGCTCCTCCCCTGGGTGACTGAGCATCCCGTTACCGACCCCCTCCACTGTCCCGACACCAATCCCACTGTCCCGTCACCGACAACCCCCACACCGTCCCGTCACCGACACCCCCCAACACCGTCCCGTCACCGATTTCCCCTCCACCGTCCTATTACCGATCCCACCCAATTACCACAGAGTACGGAGGGGTAACCTCCCCCTCACTGCCCTGTGACCCCTCCTCACCGCCCTGTGCGACTCCCCCACCCCCCCGTAACCCCCCTCACTGCCATGTGACCCCCTCACCGCCCCGTGTGACACCTCTCACCGTCCCGTGACCCCCAACTATCCTGTGACCCCCTCACCGCCCCATGACCCCCCCACCGTCCTGAGCCCTCCACTGCCCCGAGCTCCCCCCCCCCCCCGTGACCCCCCTCACCTTGCTGTGGTAGTACTTGTGCTCGTACTCCTCGATGGGCTTCCCGTCCAGCAGGATCTGTCCCGACTGAGGCTGATAGAACCGCTGCAGGAGGGACACACAGGTGGTCTTCCCCCCACCCGAGGGTCCCACCAGGGCCGTCACCTCCCCACTCCGCACCTCAAAGGACACATTCTGCAAAGACAGGAGAACGGTGAGAATTGAATGGAACAGCCAGAGATGTGCCAGCTGTGGAACCAACACGCAGGGAGGGGCAGCACCCACTGCCGGCTCAGCCCTCACCCTGGGCACCACTTCCCACACCTCCAACCGCTCCAGTCTGAGATATCGGCATTTCTACCTGATACCCAGCTGGTGAGTCAGGGATACCGCACCAAGCTGCTGCATCGGGAGGATTGCGGGCAGTTCCGGTCGCCCTGTTACAGGAAGGATGTGGAGGCTTTGGAGAGGGTGCAAAGAGGTTCACCAGGGTGCTGCCTGGATTAGAGGGCGTGTGCTGTAAGGAGAGGTCAGACAAACCTGGGTTCTTCTCTCTGCACCGGTGGAGGCTGAGGGGCGACCTGATGCAAGTTTATAAGATTATGAGAGGCACAGATAGAGTAGACAGCCGGTATCTTTCTCCCAGGGTTGAAATGTCTAATACCAGAGGGCATGCATCGAAGGTGAGAGGGGGTAAGTTCAAAGGAGATGTGTGGGGCGGTTTTTTTCCCCCCACAGAGAGCGGTGGGTGCCTGGAATGCGCTGCCGGGGGGGGGGGGGTGGAGGCAGATACAATAGAGGGGTTTAAAAGGCTCTTCGATGAAAGTGCAGAGAACGGAGGGAGATGGACATCGTGTGGGTAGAGGGATTGGGCATCGTTAGTTTAACGAGTTCAACACAAATTCATGGGCTGAAGGGCCTGTTCCTGTGCTGTACTGTTCCGTGTTCTATAAGCTGGTGAGTCAGGGATACTGTAGTAAGTTGGTACAGAGTCACACAGCACGGAAACAGGCCCTTCGGCCCAGCTGGTCCCTGCTGACAGTGTTACCCAGTGAGCTGGTCCCATCTGCCCGTGTTTGGCCCCCGACCCTCTAAACCTCCCCTATCCATGGACTTATCTAGATGGCTTTAAAAGATAAGATATTTATTTATTAGTCACATGTACATCGAAACACACAGTGAAATACATCTTTTGCGTAGAGTGTTCTGGGGGCAGCCCACAAGTGTCGCCACATTTCCGGCGCCAACACAGCATCCCCACAACTTCCTAACCCGTACGTCTTTGGAATGTGGGAGGAAACCGGAGCACCCGGAGGAAACCCACGCAGACACGGGGAGAACGTACAAACTCCTTACAAACAGCGGCCGGAATTGAACCCGGGTCGCTGGCGCTGTAATAGCGTCGCGCTAACCGCTACACTACCGGGCCGTTGCTAATGTGCCCCCTCAACCACTACTTCTGGCAGCTCATTCCGAATACGCACCACCCTTTGTGTGAAGATGGGAGAGGAGGGTAGGGGAGAGGGGGAGGGGGAGAGGAGGGGAGGGGGAGAGGGGGAGGGGGAGAAGAGGGGAGGGGGAGTGGGGGAGGGGGAGAGGGGGGGAGGGGGAGAGGGGGAGAGGGGGAGGGGGAGAGGGGAAGGGGGAGAGGGGAAGGGGAGGGGGGAGTGGACGGGGGAGATGGAGGGGTGAGGTGGAGAGGGGGGTAGGGGTGAGTGGAGGAGGAAGGGAGGGGGAATGGAGGGGGAGGGGGAGGGGATGGGAGGGGGAGGGATAGTGGGAAGTGGAGGATTGAGGAGGAGAGGCGAAGGGGAAATGGAGGGGGAGGGGAAGGGGATGGGAAGGGGGTGGAGGGGGAGGGAGGGGGAGTGGGGAAGGTGGAGGGAGAGAGGTGGGAGGGAGGAGTGGGGGGGAGTTAGGGGAGGGAGAGGGGGGAGTGGGGGGGAGTTGGGAGGGGAGGGAGAGGGGGGAGTGGGGAGGGGAGGGGGAGGGGAGACAAGATGTCTGGGGACAGAAGGAGCACAGAAACAGAGGAGCACTGCAGCCCGCGCTCTGGTCCGACAGCCCCGGGGTCCGGTTCCGAACGAGGCCACCAGCTCCCTGGACCCCCGGACCGAGCACGTGGTGGGAAGACTCCGGATTTGTAAACAGTGTCATGAATTTCAACACCGTCTAATTCCGCGCAGATTAACACAAGGTCTCGTTAGCACGTTACGGAGCTTCATTACGGTTCAGGAATTTAGAACGTTGCAGGAAATGAAAACGAAACTGAAGCCGGTAGACACTGGGAATGTGAAATACAAACACAAAACGCTGGGAACACCCCGAAGTTCAGTCAGCGCCTGTGAGGCAGAGCTAACTTCTCAGGGTGGAGAGTCATCACCTGAACTGGAAGGAGAGGGAACGTCAGTGTGAAGCTGCGGGGAGTGTGGGGATGGTGTGGATTAGACGAGGGAGACGCAAGGGACTGCAAATCCTGGAATCTGCTGGGGGAACTCAGCAGGTCGAGCAGCGTCCGTGGGGGGAACAGGGATTGTCAACGTGCTGGCCTTGCCCTTCACCACTGCCAGGTTGAGGCTCAATGCAAACTGGAGGAACAACACCTCATGTTGTGCCTGGGCAGTCTACAACCGAACAGCATGAACATTGGCCGTCTGGTTCTGGTTGCATCCGTCCTTCGTCTCTCGCCGAGTGTGCCCATTCTCACCTCCTTTATATCAGAGTCCAGCACCAGCAGTTCCTGCTTCTCTCCCTCCAGCAGTTGTGTCCAACCCTCACACTGCCCTCCTCACACCTCGTTCCATCTGCTTCCATCTATAATCCACCTGCCACTGTGTCCCAGCTGCACCCCCGTGCCTTCCCTTCCCCTCCCTGGCAGAACCTGCCTGTCACCTTATCCCCCCCTCAGTCCACAATCACCTCGGCTCCTGTGTCACCTCTTCCCTTCCCCTCTCTGTCCTGATTCAGGTCTCGACCTGAAACGGTGACAATTCCCTTCCCCCCGCAGATGCTGCTTGACCCAAGGCTCGACCTACTCTTGGGTAATAGGGCAGGGCAAGTGACTGAGGTGACAGTGGGGGAGCGCGACCTCAAGGGTAGCAATCTCTGGATTACTCCCAGTGTCCCGTGCTAGAGGGTAGAGATAGAAAGATAGCTCAGATGAATGTGTGGCTGAGGAGCTGGTGCAGGGGGCAGGGATTCAAGTTCTTGGATCAGTGGGATCTCTTCTGGGGTAGGAGTGACCTGCACAAGAGAGAAGGGTTGCACCTGAACTGGAGGGGAACCGATATCCTGGCTGGGAGATGTGTTAGTTCTACTCGGGAGGATTTAAACTAGAGTGACAGTGGGGTGGGGTCCTGAGCAGTAGAGTGGCTGATGAGAAATTGGGGAATACTAATGAGAAATACTGTAGGCAAAGAGAGGAAATTTAGTTGTCGGGATCGCCAGAGGCACAGTAAGGGGAGAGGAAGGACATTGGTTTAAACTGCATTCATTTCAATGCAAGAGGCAGATGAACTCAGGGAGTGCGTTGGCTCTGGGGACTGGGACATCATAACCTGGCTGAGGGAAGGGCAGGACTGGCAGCTCAGTGTTCCAGGATACAGATGCTACAGGTGAGACAGAGGTGCAGGTAAGAGGGGAGGGGAGTTGCCTTCTTGGTGAAAGAGGATACAACAACGGTCCTTAGAGAGGATATTCTTGGGGATCATCCAGTGCGGGTCATATGGGTAGAACTTAGAAACAAGAAGGGGATGGTCACTCTGACTGGATTGTATTATAGGCCCCCCAGTAGTCAGTGGGAACCGGAGGATCAGATATGGAGAGAGGCTGTGGCTAGTTGTAAACATAGAAACACAGGAAAACTACAGCACAATTCAGGCCCTTAGCCCCACAAAGCTGTGCCGATCATGTCCCTACCCTAGAAATTACTAGGCTTACCTATAGCCCTCTATTTTACTTAGCTCCATGTACCTATCCAACAGTCTTTTAAAAGACCCTATCGTATCCGCCTCCACCACCGTTTCCGGCAGCCCATTTCCCGCACTCACCACTCTCTGAGTAAAAACTTACCCCTGACATCTCCTCTATATCTACTCCCCAGCACCTTAAACCTATGTCCTCTTGTGGCCACCATTTCAGCCCTGGGGAAAAGCCTCTGACTATCTACCCTATCAATACCTCTCATCATCTTATACACCTCAATCAGGTCCCCCCCGTCCTCCGTCTCTCCAAGGAGAAAAGGCCGAGTTCCCTCAACCTGCTTTCATAAGGCATGCTCCGCATTCCAGGCAGCATCCTTGTAAATCTCCTCTGCACCCTCTCTATGGCTTCCACATCTTTCCTGTAGTGAGGCGACCAGAACTGAGCACAATACTCCAAGTGGGGTCTGACCAGGGACCTATATAGCTGCAACAATACCTCACGGCTCCTAAATTCAATTCCCCGATTGATGAAGGACAATACACCATATGCCTTCTTAACCACACAGTCAACCTGCGCAGCCGCTTTGAGCGTCCAATGGACTCGGACCCCAAGATCCCTCTGATCCTCCACACTGCCAAGAGTCCTACCATTAATAGTATATTCCGCCAACATATTTGACCTACCAAAATGAACCACTTCACACTTATCTGGGTTGAACTGCATCTGCCACTTCTCAGCCCAACTCTGCATCCTATCTATGTCCCTCTGTAACCTCTGACAGTCCTCCAAACTATCCACAACACCCCCAACCTTTGTGTCATAGGGTAGTTTTAGTGGGAGATTTTAACTTCCCTAATATTGACTGGACCAACCATATTGTAAAAGGTTTGGACAGAGTAGAATTTGTAAAATGTATCCAAGAAAGTTTCCTTTATCAATATATAGAGAGACCTACGAGAGAGAGTGTAACACTGGACCTCCTGCTGGGGAATGAGGTAGGGTAAGTGGTGGGTGTGTCTGTTGGTGAGCACTTTGGGGCAGGCGCGGTAGTGTAACGGTTAGCGTGACGCTATTACAGCGCCAGCGACCCGGGTTCAATTCCGGCCGCTGTCTGTAAGGAGTTTGTACGTTCTCCCCGTGTCTGCGTGGGTTTCCTCCGGGTGCTCCGGTTTCCTCCCACATTCCAAAGACGTACGGGTTAGGAAGTTGTGGGCGTGCTATGTTAGCGCCGGAAATGTGGCGACACTTGCGGGCTGCCCGCAGAACACTCGACGCAAAAGACGCATTTCACTATGTGCGTGTGTATGTACACTACGTACATGTGACCAATAAAGAAATCTTATCTTATAATTCTATTAGTGTTAAAAAATAGTTATGGAGAAGGATACGACCAGTTCACAGGTTAAGGACCTGAACTGGGGCAGAGCAAATTTTGGAGCTGTTAGGCGGGATCTTGCAGTGGTTGATTGGTTGAGATTGTTTGCGGGGAAAGGAATGTCTGCCAAGTGGGAGGCTTTTAAAAGTGTAATGTCAGGAGTTCAGGGCCTGACTGTTCCTGTTAGGGTGAAGGGCAAGGCTGGCAGGTTTTGGGAACCCTGGATGATGAGAGATATTGCGGCTCTGGTTAAAAAAAAGAGGGAGGCATACACTGGACAGAGGCAATTGGGAACCAGTGAATCTCTTGATGACGACAAGAAGTGTGGGAATGCACTTAAGGGAAAAGTTGGGAGGGGAAAAAAAGAGGATACGAGAAGGATGTGGCAGGCAAAGTGAGGCAAAATCCCAAGAGATTCTATCAGTATATTAAGAGTAAAAGGGTGGCTAGGGAGAGACTCGGTCCCATTAAAGATCAGCACGGCTGTCTGTATGTGGAACCAAAGGAAGGGGGAGAGATGTTTAATGAATATTTCTCTTCAGCTTTTACCATGGAAGCTGAGGAAATGGGGGAAATGAGTTGTGTTGTTTTGGAACACACACGAATTAGCAGGGAAGAGGTGTTGGAGGCCTTGAAGTGCATTAAGGTGGATAAATCCCCAAGGCCTGACCTGGAGCATTCTCCGACCTTGTGGGAAGCTGGAGGAGAAATTGCGGAGGCCCTTGCAGAGATTGTCGCTTCACCGCTGGCCACAGGTGAGGTTCCAGAGGACTGGAGAGTGGCTCATGTGGTACCGTTTGAAAAGGGGTGCAAAAACAAGTCAGGGAGCTACAGGTCGGTGAGTCTGACATGGGTGGTGGATAAATTGCTGGAGGGGATTCTGAAGGACAGGATCTGCCAACGTTTGGAGAGACAGGGTCTGACTCGGGACAGTCCGCACGGTTTTGTGTGTGGGAGGTCGTGTCTGACAAATCTCTTGGAGTTCTTCAAGGAGGTAACCAAGAGGGTAGATGAGGGGAGGGCAGTGGGTGTTGTCTGTATGGACTTCAGCAAGGCCTTTGACAAGGTCCCTCATGGCAGGTCTGGAAGGTTGGATCACATGGGATCCGGGGGAGACAGTGGATTGGATTCATCATTGGCTCAGTGGGAGGAAGCAGAGTGATGGTCGAGGGTTGTTTCTCGGACTGGAGGCCTGGTGTGCCACAGGGGTCGGTGCTGGGGACATCAGTGGTGGGGAAAATGTTGGAATCTATAACAAACGAGGTAACGACAGAAAACTTTGAGTGGAGACTGGGTGGAACTATGGAAGGAAACTCATGTTTGAGTAATCTACTGGAGTTCTCCGAGGATGTAACTAGGGAATAGATCGGGGGAAGGAGTGGATGTGGTGCATTTAGACTTTCAGTTGGGGCACAGGCAATTAAGGGTCATGTACTGACATGTATTAGGAATTGGTCATTGAAAGCAGACAGAGGAATAACCAGACCTTTCTCGGGTGGGCAGGCTGCAGAGACCAAATGCCACAGTCCCACATTTGCTCTTGTCACCGAACCAGCTGGGACTGTGATTACAGAGGAGGAGGTAAAGGGGATGTGGGACGAGCAGTGTGGAATTAGCAGGCAGACTGAGTGTGGTGTAGCGTGAGGTTGTGTGGAGTGAATACTGAGGCTGCAGAGTCAGAGGTGTGTAGAGCGATTCGCGTGCGGGGCAGCCACGTGTAGAGTGCTGGGGGAGACTGGCGGTGTGCGTAGTTGACGTGTCAGCCCTTTACTCAGAGTGTTTTGTGGAATTGGTCCGTAACAACTCCCCCTGAGGGTGAGTGAGGACCATTGGTTTACAGCAGTGGGAGTAGACCCTTGCTGGAGATCAATGCTGGCTGCTGCACTGTGGCTGATGGCTTGGGAGGGTTTACAGTGGATCTGCATGTCCAGCATTAATAAAGACTCAGAGGGTCAGTGGTCGGATATCTTGCCTGGCGCAAGGTCAAGCAAATCTTTGAGAGATCTGGGAACTCAGGGCTATGGGGGACTGGCAGGGAGGAGGAGTTGAGGCCTGGGGCTGATCAGCCGAGGTCACATTGAGTTGCAGGGCAGGCTTGAGGGGCCGAGTGGTCTTCTCCTGCTCTTGTAACCCACCAATCTTCCTCTGGAAACTTCTCTCCCCAACTACATCACCAGAATTAACATCAGTAATAAACCCGGACACACAGCTCTCTGTCCCTCCCTCAGTGGAAACTGGCGGCCGTTGAAGACCTGTTGATCACATCCTGCTATCGAGTAGACACACACTAAACTGACCCCCTTACCAGTTCTTCCCTACCCAGGACGTGACCTGTCGCATAACTGCTCATTCATTGGAAACTTTCCAATCCATGTGGATGAGCCTCACTCAGGTGAACTACCCTGACTGTAGTGTGGACAGCTCACTCTGTCCCTGTGGAACGTGCCACCTTACCTTCAACACTGGGACGTCTGGTTGCTTGGGGTAAGCAAAGGTCACGTTCCTGAACTCGATGTGTGCCTTCAGCCTCGTCGGGCTGAGTCCCCCCACAGGGACCAGGGCAGGCTTGCGATCCATGTACTCAAAGACTTTCTCTGAAGCCCCAACAGCCTTCTTCACGTGAGGGTAGACATGGAGCAGGGCCTATGGTGCAACACGGAAGAGCTCAGTGCAATCCACACTGCTGGAGACACGTTAACAGATCAGAGGCTTCACTACAACACAGCAGAGAAGTGGGGGCGGGGGGGGGGTCACACAGGAATCAACACAAGACCACAGGACTCCTGCCCCACACAGCTATCGGATGTGAGCGTCAGTCAGTCAATTTCTGGTGTCTGTTGGTTTTCGGATTGTGACACTGGTCATCAGTCACCATTCAGACCACCAGTCCGTGCCGACCATCACCCAATCCCATGGCATTCTCGCCACATTCCCAACAACTACACACGACAGGAGATCTACAGCGGCCAATTAACCCACCACGTCTTTGGGATGAACCCCACACACACAGTCCTGGAGGTTGGAATTGAACCTGGGTCTCTGGAGCTATGAGTCAGTGATTCTACCCGTTGATCTATGGTGTACCCAACGGTCTAGTCATTGGACAGTTGACATATCCACAGTGAGGGTCTGGTTGTCGGGGGGGGTGAGGGTCTGGTTGTCGGGGGGGGTGAGGGTCTGGTTGTCGGGGGGGGTGAGGGTCTGGTTGCCAGGATAGGACAGGTGTCCAGTTGCAGGGAAGGGTGGGTGACCAGTTGCTGGGGGGCAGGTGTCTAGTTGCCGGGGTAGGACAGGTGTCTGGTTGCCGAGGGTGTCTGGTCGTCTGGGTCCAGGAACCACCCACAGTGCTGACCACCTGCTCCGACGTCCCTGCCACTCACCTCAATGGCCGAGGTGAACTGCATTTGGTAGAGGATGAAGGAGACGAGGCCACCACTCGTCACACCGCCGTCCGCCACCAGGAAGCCCCCGTAGCACAGGATGCTGACCTTCAGTAACAGGCCAGAGAGCTGCAGCAGGGGAAGCAGGATCCCGTGAGAGAGCGGCAGGACCCCCGGAGACGGCACCCACCCGGGAGATCAGGTACCCATCCTGGAGACACCCACCCTGGCAACGGGATCCCATCCCGGAGACACCCACCCAGGAGACGGGCACCCACCTCAGAGAAGGGCACCCACCCACCCCGGAGACACCAACCACAGTGACAGAACCCCACCCCGGAGACACCCATCCTGGAGACACCCACTGCGGTGACGGGCCCCCACCTCGGAGACACCCACCCAGGAGAGACCCACCCCGGCAGTGCGCGCCCATCCAGGAGACACCCACCAGGAGACAGGCACCCACCCCAGAGAAGGGCACCCACCCTGGAGACACCCATCCACCCCGGCGATGGGCACCCAGCCCAGAGACACCCACCCCGGAAGGCAGGCCCCCACCCCAGAGAGACAGCCACCCCAGAGACACCCACCCCGGAAGGCAGGCCCCCACCCCAGAGAGACAGCCACCCCAGAGGCGGTCACCCACCCCAGAGACGGACACGCGACTTGCTGACCAACAGCCCACAACCAGTGAGGACAGGCAGCAACTCCTGCAGCAAGTCCCTTCCCCAGGGCACTGGGCCTGGTCCCCCAGATGAAGGGGCTTACGCTGTTGGTCCACATGTAGACGGCGTACAGCAGGGCCTCCCTCTTGTTGAGCTGGAAGGTGTCGTGCAGCCGGTCCGCGTACCGCCGGCACTCGCCGTCCTCGTTGGCAAAGCTCCGCACCGTCCTCATGGAGGAGAACGTCTCCATCGCCACGTCATTGGCCCTGGCCAGAGATGCCTGCACCTTGGCCGTCAGCTCCTGTCGCACAGCAAGATCCCAGGGTCAGAGGGCACAGGGGGATCACAGGGTCGGGGGGCACCCGGCACAGGGGGATCCCAGGGTCAGCCCGGCACAGGGGATCCCAGGGTCAGGGGGCACCTGGCACAGAGGGATTCCAGGGTCAGCCCGGCATAGGGGGTTCCCGGGGTCATGGGGCACAGGGGGTTCCCAGGGTTGGGGGCACCCGGCACAGGGGGATCCCAGGGTTGGGGGCACCCGGCACAGGGGGATCCCAGGGTTGGGGGCACCCGGCACAGGGGGATCCCAGGGTCGGGGAGTGGTCCCATGTTGCTGCCCTCCACAGATGCTGCCCAACCTGCTGAGTGTTTTCAGCCTCTTCAGCTTTCATTTCAGATTTCCAGCATCTGCAGGACTTTGCTTTTACCGGGGGGAGTACAGCGTTTCCCTAGCTGATACCTGGCTGACAAGGCTCAAATTACAAGGAGAGATCCCACAAACTGGGGTCTGACCTGCAGGGATTTTGGAGTTTGGATTGGATATGACAGGGCATCAGAGCATTGGCTGAGGGGTCTGGTGCAAGTGACACAACCCAAGGTGAGAGGCAGATCCTACAGGGGCAGCAGAGGGGTGCAGCGGGTCGTCTGAGAGACCTGGGTTCAAATCCAACCTCCGGTGCTGTCTGTGTGGAGTTCACACATTTTCCCTGGGACTGCTCCGATTTCCCCCCACATCCATACTCCCGCCATGATCAGTTCCACATCCTAACCCCTACGTACTCTCCGATGGTCCTGATCTCACTCCCAAAAACATCCTGGGAATAAGGAGTGGCACATGTGTTGGTGAATCGGGGATAGGAAATGGTTGAAGGAACGAGGAGTGGCCCAGGAGAGGATGCCCAACTGGGAAAGGGAAGAAGGACATGGAGGAGAGCGAGATCAGGGAGGGGTATGCAGGCGCGGTAGTGTAGCGGTTAGCGTAACACTATTACAGCGCCAGCGACCCGGGTTCAATTCCCGCCACTGTCTGTAAGGAGTTTGTATGTTCTCCCTGTGCCTGCGTGGGTTTCCTCCGGGTGCTCCGGTTTCCTCCCACATTCCAAAGACGTGCGGGTTAGGAAGTTGTGGGCCTGCTATGTTGGCGCCGGAAGCGTGGCAACACTTGCGGGCTGTCCCCAGATCACTCTATGCAGAAGATGTATTTCACTGTGTGTTTCCATGTACATGTGACTAATAAAGACCTTAGTCTCATCTAATATTCCAGGGCATGTTGACATCAAGAGGGATCAGGTGATAAAAGCTGTGGAAGAACATTCAGGTAGATAACCCCTCAGAACCTGATGAGATTTATCCAAGGTTATTTAGGGAGGCAAGAGGGAGATCTTTGTCCCCTCTCTAGCCACAGGGGAGGTCCCAGAGGGCTGGAGAATAGCCACCGTTGTTCCTTTGTTTAAGAAATTCCAGAAATTATAGACTAGTGAGCCTTACATCAGTGATAGGGAAATTATTGGAGAAGATTGTTAGGGATAAGATTTACTCTCATCTGGAACAGCATGGACTTATTCGGGCCAGTCCGCATGGTTCTGTGCAAGGAGAATATGTCTTACAGACTTGATTGAGATTTTTGAGCTGATGAAGATGATTGATGTGGGCAGGATGGTAGATGCTGTCTAGATGGACTTTAATAAAGCTTTTGACATGGTCCCTCATGGTAGGCTGATCCAGAAGATTACGGCACATGGGATCCATGGAGTCTTGGTAGACTGGACTCAAATTGCACTGGCCATAGAAGAGAGGGTGGGGCGTGCATTTAAGATGAGAGGGGGCAAGTTCAAAGGAGATGTGGGGGGTATGTTTTTTTTTACAGAGTGGTGGGTGCCTGGAATGCGGTGCCAGGGGTGGGGGTAGACTCAGATATGATAGAGGGGTTTAAGAGGCTCTTAGACAGCCACATGGATGTGCAGAGAATGGAGGGATCTGAACATTGTGAGGGCAGAAGGGATTAGTTTAGTTGGGCATTTAATTACTAGTTTAAATAGGTCAGCACAATGTCGTGGGCCGAAGGGCCTGTTCCTGTGCTGTTCTATGATGGAAGGGTGTTATTCCGACTGGAGCTCCATGACTAGTGGCGTTCCGCTGGGACTTGTCATCTGCAATATATAGAAATGACTTGGACAAAAATGTAGGTGGGCTGACGTAGGTTTGCAGATGATACAAAAATTGGTGAAGTTGTGGATAGTGAGGAAGGTTTCAAAGGATACAGCACGACATAGACCAGTTGGAAATGTGGGCAGAGAAATGGCAGGTGGAGTTTAATCCAGGCATTTAATCCAGTGAGGTGTTGCACTTTAGGAGGTCAAATGTAAGAAGAAAGTTTTCAGTAAATGGCAGGGCCCTTCAGAGCAGTTATGAGCAGAGGGATCTTGGGCTGCAAGTCCATAGCCCCCTGCAAGTGGCCACACAAGTAGATAGGGTGGTGTACAGCATGCTTGCCTTCATTGGTTGGGCCACTGAGTATTAAAAGTCAGGAGGTCTTGTTGCAGCTGTATAAAACTTTAGTTAGGCCACATTTGGAGTACTGTCTGCAGTTCTGGTCGCCCCACTACAGGAAGGACGTGGAGGCTTTGGAGAGGATGTTGAAGAGGTTCACCAGGATGCTGCCTGGATTAGAGAGTATTATACAAGGAGAGGTTGGACAGACTTGGGTTGTTTTCTCTGGAGCGTCGGAGGCTGAGGGGAGACCTGATAGAGGTTTATAAGATTATGAGAGGCACAGATAGAGTAGACAGTCAGAGTCTGTTTCTCAGGGTGGAAATGTCTAGGGCATAGGTTTAAGATGAGAGAGGAAAAGTTTAAAGATTTATGAGGCAAGTTTTTTGTTTTACATAGAGAATGTTAGGTGACTAGAAGGCACTGGCAGGGGAGGTGGTGTTCATGAGGCATTTAGACAGGGACGTGAACGTGCAGGGAGTGGAGGGATATGAACCACGTGCAGGCAGATGGGATTAGTGTAATTTGGCATCATGGTCAGCACAGACTGTGGGCCGAAGGGCCTGGACGATGGGGGATGGGAATTGTGGAACGGCTGGGGAATGCGGAGTGGCCATTGGGGGTGGGCGACTCTGACCCGAGCGGTGACGAACGTACCTGGTAAAACTGGGCGAAGAACTCGGGGACGATGATGATGAATGGAATCAGAGCGAGCGTGAGGAGGGAGAGTTTGGAGGACAGACCGAGCATGAAGACCAGGAGAAACGCAGCCCTCATCAGGTACCACATCAGCAGGCTCAGCTGTTCCGTCAGTGAGTCACTCATCGTGTTCGTGTCTGTGGTGATACGGGACGTGATGTCACCTGGCAACAGAGAGAGAGTGGTTTCCATAGAACCATAGAAAAATACAGCACAATACAGGCCCTTCAGCCCACCATGTTGTGCTGACCTTTAAACCTCTTCCTCCCACATATCCTCCTATTTTAAATTCCTCCATATGCTTATCTAACAATCTCTTGAACTTGACCAATGTACCTGCCTCCACCACCGCCCCAGGGAGCGCATTCCATGCCCCAACCACTCTCTGGGTGAAAAACCTCACTCTGATATCACCCCTGAACTTCCCACCCATTACCTTAAAGCCATGACCTCTTGTATTGAGCATTGGTGCCCTGGGAAAGAGGCACTGGCTGTCCACTCTATCTATTCCTCTCAATACCTTGTACACCTCTATCATGTCTCCCCTCATCCTCCTTCTCTCCAATGAGTAAAGCCCGAGTTCCCTTAGTCTCTCCTCATAATCCATACTCTCCAATCCAGGCAGCATCCTGGTAAATCTCCTCTGCACCCTTTCCAATGCCTCCACATCCTTCCTATAATGAGGCGACCAGAACTGGACACAGTACTCTAAGTGTGGTCTAACCAGAGTTTTGTAAAGCTGCATCATTACTTTGCGGCTTTTAAACTCAATCCCACGATTTATGAAAGCTAACATCCCATAAACTTTCTTAACTACCCTATCCACCTGTGAGGCAACTTTCAGTGATCTGTAGATATGAACCTACAGATCTCTCTGCTCCTCCACACTGCCCAGAATCCTGCCATTTACCTCATACTCCGCCTTGGAGTTTGTCCTTCCAAAGTGTACCACCTCACGCTTCTCCGGATTGAACTCCATCTGCCACTTGTCAGCCCAGCTCTGCATCCTATCAATATCCCTCTGTAAGCTTCGGCAGCCCTCCACACTATCCACAACACCACCGACCTTTGTGTCATCTGCAAACTTGCTAACCCACCCTTCCACCCCCTCATCTAAGTCATTAATAAATATCACAAAAAGCAGAGGTCCCAGAACCGATCCCTGTGGGACACCACTGGTCACAGCCCTCCAATCTGAATGCACTCCCTCCACCACAACCCTCTGCTTTCTACAGGCAAGCCAATTCTGAATCCACACGGCCAAGCTCCCCTGGATCCCATGACCTCTGACCTTCTGAAGAAGCCTAACATGTGGAACCTTGTCAAATGCCTTACTAAAATCCATGTAGACCACATCCACCGCACTACCCTCATCAATCTTCCTGGTCACCTCCTCAAAGAACCCTATCAGGCTTGTGAGACATGATCTTCCCTTCTCAAAGCCGTGCTGGCTGTCCCTAATCAGTCCATGATTCTCTAAACGCTCATAGATCCTATCTCTCAGAATCCTTTCCCGCAGCTTACCCACCACAGACGTAAGGCTCACTGGTCTATAATTCCCTGGACTATCCCTACTAACTTTTTTGAATAAGGGGACAACATTTGCCACCCTCCAGTCCTCCGGTACCATCCCCATGGACAATGAGGACTCAAAGATCCTAGCCAAAGGCTCAGCAATCTCCTCCCTCGCCTCGTGGAGCGGCCTGGGGAATATTCCGTCAGGCCCCGGGGACTTATCTGTCTAATATTTTCTAACAGCTCCAGCACATCCTCTCTTGATACCTACGTGCTCTAGAACATTACCCTTATCAACACTGTCCTCAGCATCATCAAGGCCCCTCTCCTTGGTGAATACTGAAGAGAAGTATTCATTGAGAACCTCACCCACTTCCACAGCCTCCAGGCACACCTTCCCACCTTTGTCTTTAATCGGACCCACCTTTACTCTAGCCATCCTTCTGCTCTTCACGTACGAGAAAAAAGCCTCGGGATTCTCCTTAACCCTACTCACCAAAGCCTTTTCATGTCCCCTTCTCGCTCTCCTCAGCCCCTTCTTAAGTTCCCTCCTTGCTACTCTATATTCCTCACGAGCCCTGTCCGATCCTTGCTGCTTACACCTTATGTATGCTGCCGCCTTCTTCCTAACTAGTTGTTCCACCTCTCTCGTCACCCACGGTTCCTTCACCCTGCCATTCCTTCTCTGCCTCACTGGGACAAATTTATCCCTAACATCCTGCAAAAGATCCCTGGACAACCACCACATCTCCATAGTACATTTCCCTTCAAAAATGTCATCCCAATTTACACTCTCAAGTTCTCGCCTTATAGCCTCATAATTCGCCTTTCTCCAATTAAATATCTTCCCGTCCTCTTTGCTCCTACCCCTGTCCATGACAATGCTAAAGGTTACAGAGCGGTGGTCACTGTCCCCCAAATGCTCACCCACCGAGAGATCTGTCCCCTGTCCCGGTTCATTACCTAAAACTAGATCTACTATAGAATTCCCTCTAGTCGGCCTGTCAACATACTGTGTCAGGAATCCGTCCTGGACACACTTAACAAACTCTGCCCCGTCAAAAACCTTTGGTACTAAGTAGGTGCCAATCGGTATTTGGGAAGTTGAAGTCTCCCACAATAACCACCCTGTTATTTTCACATCTCTCCAAAATCTGCCTCCCAATCTGCTCCTCAGTATCCCTGCTGCTACCAGGGGGCCTATAGAATACTCCCAGTAGAGTAACTGCTCCTTTCTTGTTCCTAACTTCTACCCATATTGACTCTGGAGAGGATCCTTCTACATTATCCACCCTTTCTGCAGCTGTAACAGTGTCCCTGACCAGTATCGCCACCCCTCCCCCTCTTCTCCCCCTCCCTATCCCTTTTAAAACACTGAAATCCAGGAATATTCAATATCCATTCCTGCCCTGGTGTCAGCCACGTCTCTGCAAGAGCCACAATATCGTAGTCCCATGTACTTATCCAAGCTCTCAGTTCATCTCCCTTATTCCTGATACTTCTTGCATTTAAGTAAATGCACTTTAGCCCATCCACCTTACTACTTTTATAGGCTGTACTCTGCTTCTCCTTCCTCAAAGCCTCTCTATATGATAGATCTGACTTTGCCCCATCCACTTCATCCTCTGACCTACCCCTCTGCTTCCCATCCCCCTCGCAAACTAGTTTAAACCCTCCCGAACCGTCCTAGCAAACCTGCCTGCAAGGAGGACCCCTGGGGCTTTGGGTTCCTCACTCTACAGGAGGTCCGCTGGGGTTCTGGGCCCTCACCCTACAGGAGGTCCGCTGGTGTTCTGGGTCCCTCACTCGACAGGAGATCCCCTGGGGTTCTGGGCCCTCACTCTTCAGGGGATCCCCTGGGGTTCTGGGCCCTCACTCTACAGGAGATACCCTGGGGTTCTGGGTCCCTCACTCTTCAGGGGATCCCCTCGGGTTTTGGTCCCTCATTCTACAGGGGGTCCCCTTGGGTTCTGGGCCTCTCACTCTCCACAAAATCCCCTGGGGTTCTGGGCCCTCACTCTACAGGAGATCCCCTGGGATTCTCCCTCACTCTTCAGGAGATCCCCTGGGGTTCTGGGTCCCTCACTCTACAGGAGGTCCGCTGGTGTTCTGGGTCCCTCACTCTACAGAAGATCCCCTGCGGTTCTGGGTCCCTCACTCTACAGGAGATCCCCTGGGTCCAGGGTCCTGGGTCCCTCCATCTACAACAGAGATCTCCCCAGCTGGGGTCTGGACAGGTCTCTGTACAAATCCTGAACTAACCCACATCCTCACTAACTCTTGAACCAGATGAAGATTGAAAAATGATTCTTCAGCCACACTATCAGCTTCCGGTACAATCTGGCAGTCATTCTGTGACCCGGTCACTCAGAGGTTTGGAACATCCGTCCGAGATCAGAGTTCGTCGAACCAGAGGTCTGGGATCTAAACTCAGTCGATAACCGGGAACAGCTGGTCATTAGTAAACATGACCACAAAAGCACCAGGTTATTGTAACCTCTTCAAGACTCAATCTGCCATCCGGGTTAAAGTCACTCCAGATCCAAACAATGTGGTTGATGTGAAATGGCCGAACAAATCTCTTTCCCTCTGGTGTCTGTTCTACCTCTCTCGGTATCCTGCTGTTCTTTTGTTTCCTCACCACCTGCCCCTCTCCCTCTCTGCCCCTCTCCCTCCCTGCCCATCACTCTCCCCTCTCACACACAGTTACTTTAAACAGTGTCCTTTCCCTTCTGTATTTCCCCACTGTCGCTCCATCTCTCACCCTCTCTCAGACGGTGCTTCAGTGGGGCTTCCCTTCCCTCTCTATCTCACTCTGTCACCCTGCTGTCACTGGGAACACCTGTGAACTGTACCTGTGTGCTGAGTGTCGAAGAAGGCGATCTCCTGGCGTACAACAGATCTGAACACGGACCCCTGAATCCGGGTGTGAATCCCCGTCATTGTAGCGTTGTAGATACAGTCGCAAATAAACTCTGAAACAGCGCTGTGTGAGAAGGAGTGAGGGTCACTGGTATTACAGTCACTGTGTGTGACGGATCACTGGGTGACAGACACTGTGTGTGACCGGGTCCCTGGGGTGACGGACACTGTGACTGGGTCCCTGGTATTACAGACACTGTGTGTGACAGGTCACTGGGGTCACAGACACTGTGAGGGACAGCGATCTGTGGTGAGGAACCGTGTGCAGTAGTGGGACCGCGTCCGTGTGATGGGAATTACTGGGTTGTGTCCAGTGACGTCTCTGGGCATTGACTGACAGTGTGCGAGAGGACAGCAGCCCCCATCCCCAGCTGGGACAGTGCCCCCCATTAACCCTCTGCTGCCCGGCAGCGCCAGTACCTTCCAATGGTGAAGGCCGCCATGGCCAGGATGGTGCTGGAGAAAGCCGATGGATTATCCTCGTTCATCACCCAGTCTGTCATCCGGCCAGAGTAGTAGGGAATGGCCATCTCGCCTGGGAACAGAGGTAGTGACCGGTCAGGGCACCGAGAGACCTCCCCCACCCAGACCGGCACCCCCCAACCACCCCCCCCACCACCCAGACCGGCATCTCCCAGCCCCCACACCACCATCCCACAGCCCCCCCCCCCACCACCCAGACCGGCATCCCCCAACCCCCACACCACACCACCCCACCCCCCCAGACCACTGCCCTCTCCCCCCCACCTCCAGTAGTAGGGAATGGCCATCTCCCTTGGGAACAGAGGTAGTGACCGGTCAGAGCAGGCTGAGAGACCCCACCCAGGCTGACACCCAGACCGACCACCACACCCCCGCCAAATTCCCACAGAGGGAACCAAGACTCCCGACAGATACAACCGCACCCCCCAGCCTGCGACACCCCCCCACAAGACACTGAGAGACCCACCCCACCCCTGAGACTACAGCTCCCCCCCTCGCCGCCATCAGACATTGGATGCAGAGGTCCAGTGGTGTTCACAGACAGGGGGGATTGGGGCAAGGGGCAGTCCCTGAACACACAATGCTGAAACCAGGTGGATAGGGTCGGGACGGGGTCCAGAACCAGTGAATTCTCAGCCGGAAACCACAGGGGGAGACGGAAAGCATTCCAACTGGACTGGAGAGGCAGACGGTCAGGAGAGGGGGCAGAGGGAGGGGGAGAGAGGTGATGGGGAGAAGTGATACGGGTGAGGTAACAGAGACGGGAGGGGAGACGGGGAGGGGTGGGGAGGAGAGACACCATGAAGGATATAAAGGTGACGAGCTCGTTGGGTCAGGCATCACCAAGGAAGAGGTCGATAAGGTCAGTGGCTCTCGGGGTCAGAGGTGACAACGTGCCTGACCCATGACAACGGGAGGACAGGATTTGGCTCCCACGGGGGTGTGACAACCGTTGGATGGGGATCGGTCTGCTGTACCCTGGAACGAACGTTCCAGAGGGAACGGGGGCACAGATGGGAAGTCTGTCTCCGAGGTGGTGGTGGGAGGGGTACTCCATGTCCCCACTGTGACCTGACAGCAGGGTGGGGTGCTCCATGACCCAACAGCAGAGCTCCCCCAGCCCTGCACTCATCCTGGGCAGCACTGGGCCTGCTGACTTAAGCAGAGCAACGAGGGGTGGGGGGTGGAGGTCAAAGGGACAAGGGGTGAGGGACGAGGGGTGAGGGATGATGAAGGGCCAGGGGTGAG
This sequence comes from Pristis pectinata, assembly GCF_009764475.1. Lineage (NCBI taxonomy): Eukaryota > Metazoa > Chordata > Chondrichthyes > Rhinopristiformes > Pristidae > Pristis > Pristis pectinata. Next base: position 17,210,095 of record NC_067438.1, on the reverse strand, counting down.
GGGCCAGGGATGAGGAAAATGGGGTGAGGGGCGAGGGATAAGGGGCCAGGGGTGAGTGGAGGGGCCAGGGGTGCCGAATGAGGGACAAGGGGCTGAGAAGTGGCAGATGGAGTTCAACCCGGAAAAATGTGAAGTGATGCACCTTGGAAATCGAATTTGAAGGCAGAATACAAGGTTATTGGCAGGAATCTTAGCAGTGTGGACGAACAGAGGGATCTTGGGGTCCACGTTCAGAGATCCCTTAAGGTTGCTGCACAGGTCAATAGGGTTGTTAACCATAGAACCATAGAACAATACAGCACAATACAGACCCTTCGGCCCACCCTGTTGTGCCGCCCTTCAAACCACACCCAAGACTATCTAACCCCTTCCTCCCACATATCCCTCTATCTTCAATTCCTCCATATGCTTATCTAACAATCTCTTGAATTTGACCAATGTATCAGCCTCCACCATCACCCCAGGCAGCGCATTCCATGCCCCAACCACTCTCTGGGTGAAAAACCTCCCTCTGATATCTCCCTTGAACTTCCCACCCATTACCTTAAAGCCATGTCCTCTTGTATTGAGCATTGGCGCCCTGGGAAAGAGGCGCTGGCTGTCCACTCTGTCTATTCCTCTTAATATTTTGTATACCTCTATCATGTTTCCCCTCATCCTCCTTCTCTCTAATGAGAGCAGCCCTAGCTCCTTTAGTCTCTCCTCATAATCCATACTCTCTAATCCAGGCAGCATCCTGGTAAATCTCCTCTGCACCCTCTCCAACGCCTCCACATCCTTCCTATAATGTGGCGACCAGAACTGGACACAGTACTCCAAGTGTGGTCTAACCAGAGTTTTGTAAAGCTGCATCATCACTTCGCAGCTCTTAAACTCAATCCCATGATTTATGAAAGTTAACATCCCATAAGCTTTCTTAACTACCCTAGCCACCTGCGAGGCAACTTTCAGTGAGCTGTGGATATGAACCCCCAGATCCCTCTGCTCCTCTACACTGCCCAGAATCCTGCCATTTACCTTGTACTCCGCCTTGGAGTTTGTCCTTCCAAAGTGTACCACCTCACACTTCTCCGGATCGAACGCCATCTGCCACTTGTCAGCCCAGCTCTGCATCCTATCAATATCCCTCTGAAAGCTCCAACAGCCCTCCACACTATCCACAACACCACCGACCTCTGTGTCGTCTGCAAACTTGCTAACCCAGCCTTCCACCCCCTCATCTAAGTCGTTAATAAATATCACGAAAAGTAGAGGTCCCAGAACCGATCCCTGTGGGACACCACTAGTCACAGCCCTCCAATCCAAATGCACTCCCTCCACCACAACCCTCTGCTTTCTACAGGCAAGCCAATTCTGAATCCACACGGCCAAGCTCCCCTGGATCCCTTGGCCTCTGACCTTCTGAAGAAGCCTACCATGCGGAACCTTGTCAAACGCCTTACTAAAATCCACGTAGACCACATCTACTACACTACCCTCATCAATCTTCCAGGTCACCTCCTCAAAGAACCCTATTAGGCTTCTGAGACAAGATGTTCCCTTCACAAATCCATGCTGGCTGTCCCTAATCAGTCCATGATTCTCTAAATGCTCATAGATCCTATCTCTTAGAATCCTTTCTAACAGCTTACCCACCACAGACGTAAGGCTCACTGGTCTGTAATTCCCTGGACTATCCCTACTACCTTTTTTGAACAAGGGGACAACATTCACCACCCTCCAATCCTCCGGTACCATCCCCGTGGACAACGAGGACTCAAAGATCCTAACCACAGCTTCCAGGCACAACCTCCCACCTTTGTCTTTAATCGGACCCACCTTTACTCCCGTTGTCCTTCTGCTCTTCACGTACCAGAAAAAAGCCTTGGGATTCTCCTTAACCCTACTCGCCAAAGCCTTTTCATGTCCCCTTCTCACTCTCCTCAGCCCCTTCTTAAGTTCCCTCCTTGCTACTCTATATTCCTCACAAGCCCTATCTGATCCTTGCTGCTTACACCTTATGTATGCTGCCTTCTTCTTCCTAACTAGTTGTTCCACCTCTCTCGTCACCCACGGTTGCTTCACCCTGCCATTCCTTCTCTGCCTCACCGGGACAAATTTATCCCTAACATCCTGCAAGAGATCCCTGAACATCGACCACATCTCCATAGTACATTTCCCTTCAAAAATGTCGTCCCAATTTACACTCCCAAGTTCTCGCCTTATAGCCTCATAATTCGCCTTCCCCCAGTTAAATATCTTCCCGTCCTCTTTGCTCCTATCCCGTCCATGACAATGCTAAAGGTTATGAAGCAGTGGTCACTGTCCCCCAAATGCTCACCCACCGAGAGATCTGTCACCTGACCCGGTTCATTACCTAAAACTAGACTTAATAATGACATTCCCTCTCGTCGGCCTGTCAACATACTGTGACAGGAATCCGTCCTGGACACACTTAACAAACTGCGCCCCGTCTAAACCTTTGGCTCTAAGCAGGTGCCAATCAATATTTGGGAAGCTGAAGTCTCCCACTATAATAACCCTGTTATTTTCACATCTCTCCAAAAACTGCCTCCCAATCTGCTCCTCAGTATCCCTACTGCTCGTGGGGGGCCTATAGAATACTCCCAGGAGGGTAACTGTTCCTTTCTTGTTTCTAACTTTCACCCATACTGACTCTAGAGAGGATCCTTCTACATTATCCACCCTCTCTGCAGCTGTAACAGTGTCCCTGACCAGTATCGTCACCCCTCCCCCTCTTCTCCCCCCTCCCTAACACGACAGGGCATAATTTTAAGGTGATTGGAGGAAGGTATAAGGGGAATGTCAGGGGTAAGTTTTTTTTTACACAGTGGTGGGTGTGTGGAACGCACTGCCGGCAGAGGTTGTGGGGGCAGATACATTAGGGACATTTAAGAGGTTCTTAGATGGCCACATGAATGATAGAGAATCGGAGGGCTACGTGGGAGGGAAGGGTTAGATAGATCTTAGAGCAGGATAAAATGTTGGCAGAACATTGTGGGCCGAAGGGCCTGTACTGTGCTGTAGTGTTCTATGTTCTACCCTCACCCACCTGTCTGATTGGGAGGACTCAGCGTGGCTTTGTGCATGGGAAGTTGTGTTTGACGAATCTTTTCGAGTTTTTTGAAGAGGCGACCAAAATGGTGGGTGAGGGGAGGGCAGTGGATGTTGTCCGTTTGGACTTCAGCGAGGCCTTCGACAAGGTCCCGCATGGCAGGCTGGTCTGGAAGGTGAGGTCCCATGGAATCCAGGGAGAGCGAGTTAGGTGGATTCAGAGTTGGCTCGGAGGTAGGAAGCAGAGGCTGGTGACTAGTGGTGTGCCGCAGGGGCCGGTTTTGGGACCCTTGTTATTCATTATTTAGGTAAGTGATTTGGACATGAATGCACAAGGTTTGATCAGTAAGTTTGCAGATAACACAAAATTAGGAGGTGGTGTTGACAGTGCAGAAGGTTATCGTAGATTCCAGGGGGATATGGATCTGTTAGGGAAGTGGGCCGAGGAGCGGCAAAAGGGATTTCAATACAGAGAAGTGGGAGGTGATGCATTTTGGAAAGTCAAACCAGTGTAGGACTCGTCCTGCGAATGGTCGGACACAGGGAGTGTAATGGAACTGAGGGACCCAGGAGAACAACTGTATAGTTCATTGAAAGCAGCATCACAGGTAGACAGGTGGTGAAAGAGGTGTTTAGAACCCTGGCCTTCGTCAGTCAGGGCATTGAGTACAGGAGTTGGGACGTTATGTTGCAGTTGTAGAAGTCGTTGGTGAGGCCGCACTTGGAGCACTGTGTGCAGTTTTGGTCACCCTGTTATAGGAAGGACATGGTTAAACTGGAAAGAGCACAGAGAAGATCTACGAGGATGTTGCCAGGACCAGAGGGCCTGAGTTATAGGGAGAGGTTGGCCAGGCTGGGGCTTTATTCCTTGGAGCGTAGGAGAATGAGGGGCGACCTTGTAGAATTGTTTAAGATTATGAGAGGCGTAGATAAGATGGATGGTAACAGTCTTTTCCCCAGGGTAGGGGAGTCGAAATCTAGGGGGCAGGTACAACAAGGTCATTTAAGAAGCACTTGGATAGGTACATGGAGGGGCGGGGCTTGGAGGGATATGGCCGAGCGCAGGAAATTGGGACTAGCTGGGTGGGCCCCGTGGTCGGCATGGACTGGTTGGGCCGAAGGGCCTGTATCCGTGCTGTGTTGTGCTATGTCTCTCTGAGAGTTTATCTATAACCCTCACCCCCCCCCACATCCCCTCCCTCAGCCCCTGCACTCCCTCACTCACCCCTCACACCCCCTCCCTCACCCCTCACACCCCCTCCCTCACCCCTCGCACCCCCTCCCTCACCCCCTGCACGCCCACCCTCACCCCTCACACCCCCTCCCTCACCCCCTGCAACCCCTCCCTCACCCCTCAACCCCCTCCCTCACCCCCTGCACCCCCACCCTCCCCTCACACCCCCTCACCCCCCCGCACCCCCTCCCTCACCCCCCGCACCCCCTCCCTCACCCCCCCGCACCCCCTCCCTCACCCCTCACACCCCCTCCCTCACCCCTACCCCCTCCCTCCCTCACCCCTACCCCCTCCCTCACACCTCACACCCCCTCCCTCACCCCCTGCACCCCCTCCCTCACCCCCTGCACCCCCTCCCTCACACAACGATCCTAACTACACATTCCTGCCCTCCCCCACACCCCTCCCCGTCTACAGCTGGATCCTGGTCCCTCCCCCAACACCCCTCCCTACACCTCTCCCCGTACACAGCCGGATGCCTGCCCCCGACCCTCACCCTCTCCCCATGGGCTGAACTCACCGGCTGATGACAGGACGAGGAAGAGGGTGACGAGGAGGAAGCGGCCGGAGTCGGGCCTCAGACAGGACACCAGTCTGGAGAGGGAGGGAGTCTGGCCGGGGGCCACGGCCCCCCCCAGCTCCGGCAGGAACCTCTGGCCCACAGTGAACCCCAGCCCGGTCACCAGGTAGCTGAGAGCCAGCACGGGGGGTGTACAGGAACCGTGCAGGAGCTCGGCACTCGGGGACCAAGCCACCACCGACAGACTGGTGTAGGTCGGCAACAGTAGGCAGCACGTGGCCAGCCCCAGACGCAGGTCCCGGAGCCGGCCAGACGTGAGCCCTGGCACCAGACATCTGACCAGCCGCAGACAGGCAGACAGCAGGCCCAGCCGCAGCACAGAGCACACCCAGACCACCAGCAGCGGCCCAGCCCCCCACAGCTCCAGGGCTGCGCTCAGGACCCAGGTCACAGCGACATCCAGCACGGCAAGACACAGCACGGCAGCTGGAACAGTCATCATCAGCAGGGTCCAGTCCACAGGGCCTGCGATACAGAGAGAGACCCACATTACAGAGAGAGAGGGAGAGAGAGACGCACATTACAGAGAGAGAGACCGTGTTACAGAGAGAGAGACCCGCGTTACAGAGAGAGAGACCCGCGTTACAGAAAGACCCACGTTACATCCTGAAATACAGAGAGATCTAAGTTACAGAGAGAGATCCTGGTTTAACACTGGGTTGGAAAAGGTCTGGGGAGGGAATCAAGATTGAAGTCAGGTCTGAGGAAGTCATTCTCTGGAACTCCCTCAGGATGGAGGACAGGTCTGGGGCGGAGACAGACCCTGGCATCCCCTCAGTGTCCTGCACATGCTTTGGCCACATGAGGAAAAGGGTGTTTGAAGAGCAGGACCTCAGACCCGGCTCCAATCCTGTGGTCTACTGGGCAATAGTGATCCTCTGCAGGACCAATGTCCCCAGCACTGAGGCCCGACCACACTCAGTGGCCGTGCTGGGCAGATACCGGTCTCCGATACAGACGTGCCGTCCCAGGCCCTGTTTGGGGAAGACATTCCCAGTTGGTACAAAGGAATAGATTGAAGGACGTGGTCAAAGCCTCCAGGAAGATACACAGCATTCCCACGAGGAAGAGGGGGGAGGGGGAAGGAAGGGGGGAGGGGGAAGGAAGAGGAGGGAGGTGGGGAGGAAGAGGGAGGGTGGTAGGGGTAGAGGGAGGGGGAGGGGGGAGGGAGGGGGAGGGGGGAGGGGGGAGGAGATGGGGAGGAGATGGGGAGAGGGGGAAGAGGGAGGGGGGAGGGGGAAGAGGGAGGGGGGAGGGGGAAGAGGGAGGGGAAGGGGGGAAGGGGAAGGGGGGAAGGGGGAGGGGGGGAAGGGGGAGGGGGGGGAAGGGGGGAGGGGGGAGGGGGGGGAAGGGGGGAGGGGGGGGAAGGGGGGAGGGGGAGGGGGAGAGGGGGAGAGGAAGGGGAGAGGGGGAGGGGAGGAAGGGGAGAGGGGGAGGGGGGGAGGGGGAGGGCGGGAGGGAGGGGAGGGGGAGGGGGGGAGGGGGAGGGGGAGGGAGGGGGAGGGGGAGGGGGGGAGAGGAAGGGGAGAGGGGGAGGGGAGGAAGGGGAGAGGGGGAGGGGAGGAAGGGGAGAGGGGGAGGGGAGGAAGGGGAGAGGGGGAGGGGGGGAGGGGGAGGGCGGGAGGGAGGGGAGGGGGAGGGGGGGAGGGGGAGGGGGGGGGAGGGGGAGGGGGAGGGAGGGGGAGGGGGAGGGGGGGAGTGGGGAGAGGGGGAGGGAGTAGAGGGGGCAGTGGGGGAGGGGAGGAGCGGGGAACGGGGCGGGGGTAGGGGGCGGGGTAGGGGGTAGGGGGCGGGGGAGGGGGTAGGGGGCAGGGGACGGGGCAGGGGGTAGGGGGTGGGGCAGGGGGTAGGGGGCGGGGTAGGGGGTAGGGGCGGGGTAGGGGGTAGTGGGCGGGGTAGGGGGTAGTGGGCGGGGCAGGGGGTAGGGGGTAGGGTAGGGGGTAGGGGGTAGGGGGCGGGGCAGGGGGTAGGGGGTAGGGTAGGGGGTAGGGGGTAGGGGGCGGGGTAGGGGGTAGGGGGTAGGGGGCGGGCTCTGGGACAGAGACGGGTAACAGCAGCGCCTCCTCTGCGCCCCGCAGGGTGCACCGGCCTCCCGCTCTCCCGACCCCAGTCACTGACCCACGGGGTCTCTCCGGTGCAGACAGACGCTGAGGAAGGCTCCCGGCTCCCGGCTCCCGGCTCCCGGAGCGGCGCGGCGCGGCGCGGCTGCAGTGACCCGGGCTCAGGGTCTCTGCCGGGAAACCTCGAGCTGCGGCTGTGAAAGCGAAAGCGAAAGCGAAGCGGTGGCGGCACAAGTGCGGCCCGACCCCGAGGGAGGGGGAATGTCAACACCCCACACGGGGCAGAATCCAGGGCGGTTCCACACTTGACAGGGAACTGGTGCCGGCCGCTGGGAGGGACACGGTGGAGCAAAGTTCCGCGGGGGCTGCAGGTGGCCGTGGGAGCTGGGGATGTGCTCTCCTGACGCCGATTTCCAGCAAGTCCCTGGAGTCACAGAAACGTTTCCCCGCAGCACCGGTGTTTAGGAATCAGATTTATTATCACCGTTTCATATGACGTGAAATGTGTTGTTTTGTGGCAGGTTACAACCAAATGATAAATAGAGCAAATAAAAGGAATAACGAGGGAGTGTTGATGGGTTCATGGACCGTTCAGAAATCTGATGGTGGAGGGGAAGAGGCTGTTCCTGAATCATTGGAGGTTCAGAGGGAATCTACAAAGAACACGGAACAGTACAGCAGGCCCTTCGGCCCACCATGTCCATGACAACCATGATGCCAATTTCAACTAATCCCACCTGCCTGCACACCATCCCCATCCCTCCACCCCCTGCCTGTTCATGTGTCTGTCTCAATGCCTCCTAAACATTGCTGTTGTACCTGCCTCCGCCGCCGCCCCTGGCAGCCCGTTCCAGGCACCCACCACTCTCTGTGTAAAAAAAAACTTGTCTTGTAAATCTCCTTTAAACTTGCCCGCCTTAAACCCATGCCCTCTAGTAATTGACATTTCCACCCTGGGAAACACAATAATCCAAATGTGGCCTAACCAGAGTGGTCTACAGCTGCAAAGTGACTTCCCAACCGATGACGGCAAGTCTGCCAATCACCTTCTTTACCACCCTATCCACTTGTCTTGCTTCTTCGGGGAGTTATAGACTCGAACCCCAGGATGCCTCTGTTCATCAATGCCATTAAGGGTCCAGCCATTAATGGTACACTTTCCTCCCAAAGTGCAACACCTCACATTTGTCTGGATTAAACTCCACCTGCCGTTTCTCTGCCCACATTTCCAACTGGTCCATGTCTCACTATCCAATTTTCATCATCTGCAACTTACTAATCAGCCAACCTACAGGCAACAGAGGTCCCAGCACTGATCCTTGCAGAACATCACTGGTCAGAGACCTCCAGTCAGTAAAACGCTCCTCCACCCATCTTCTGTGGCCAAGCCAATTTTTAATCCTACCTTGTTGAAAAAGGTCATGCAGACAACGTCCCTACCCCCATTCATCATCTTCACCACCTCCTCAAAAAATCAGTCAAGTTTGTACAACCTCCCCTGCACAAAGCCTATCCTAATGAGCTGACTATCTGAGTCTGTGCTTTTTCAGATGAGAGCAGATCCTATCCCCAAGAATCTTATCCATTAATTTCCCTCTCACTGATGTAAGGCTCACTGGTTTATCTCTGGTTTGTCTCCACTGCCCTAAAACACCAGCTATTCTCCAGTCCTCTGAGACTATACCAGTGGCCCGAGAGGCCTTGGTGCATTAAGGTGGATAAATCCCCAGGGCCTGACCTGGAGCATTCTCGGACCTTGTGGGAAGCTGGAGGAGAAATTGCGGAGGCCCTTGCAGAGATTGTTACAGGTGAGGTTCAGGAGGACTGGAGAGTGGCTCATGTGGTACCGTTGTTTGAAAAGGGGAGCAAAAACAAGTCAGGGAGCTACAGGCCGGTGAGTCTGACATGGGTGATGGGTTAATTGCTGGAGGGGATTCTGAAGGACAGGACCTGCCAACATTTGGAGAGACAGAGTCTGATTCGGGACAGTCAGCACTGCTCTGTGTGTGGGAGGTCGTATCTGACAAATCTCTTGGAGTTCTTCAAGGAGGTAACCAAGAGGGTAGATGAGGGGAGGGCAGAGGGTGTTGTCTGTATGGACTTCAGCAAGGCCTTTGACAAGGTCCCTCATGGCAGGTCTGGAAGGTTGGATCACATGGGATCCAAGGGGAGATAGCGGATTGGATTCATCATTGGCTCAGTGTTAGGAAGCAGGGTGATGGTCGAGGGTTGTTTCTCGGACTGGAGGCCTGTGTCTAGTGTGTGCCACAGGGGTCGGTGCTGGCACCTTTGTTGTTTGTAACTTATCAAAATGATTTGGATGTGAATGTACGAGGCTTGGTTAGTAAGTTTGCAGATGATACTAAAATATTGTAGACAGTGTAGTTGTAGACAGTGTAGAAGGTTATGAAAAATTACAGGGGATCTTGATCAGCTGGGTCAGTGGGCTGAGGATTGGCAAATGGCTTTCAATTTGGATAAGTGCAAAGTGTTGCATTTTGGGAGATCAAACCAGGGTAGGGCTTATACAGTGAACGGTAGGGCCCTGGGGAGTGTTGGGGAACAGAGGGACCTGAGAGTGGAAGTGCACAGTTCACTGAAAGTGGATCACAGGTAGACAGGGTGGTGAAGGAGGTGTTTGGCACACTGGCCTTCACCAGTCAGGGCATCGAGGTTAGGAGTAGGGACGTTATGTTGCAGTTATACAAGTTGTTGGTGAGGCCGCACTTGGAGCATTGTGCACAGCTCTGGTCCCCCTGTTATAGGAAAGAAGTTATTAAACTAGAGAAAGTGCAAAAGGGCAGGTGTGGTACTGTAGCGGTTAGTGTAACGCTATTACAGCACCAGAAATCCTCCAGTTTCCTCCCACATTCCAAAGACATACGGGTTAGGAAATTGTGGGCATGCTACGTTGGTGCCAGAAGCGTGGCAACACTTGCGGGCTGCCCCCAGATCACTCTACACAAAAAGACGCATTTCACTGTGTGTTTCGATGTACATGTTACTAATAAAGAATATCATCGTCATCAAAAGATTTACCAGGATGTTGCTTGGACTTGTGGGCCTGAGTTACAGGGAGAGGTTGCGTAGGCTAGGACTTTATTCCCTGGAACGTAGGAGATGAAGGGAGACCTGGTGGAGGTATCTAAGATCATGAGGGGCATAGACAGGGGGAGAGCACATTGCCCTTTTCCACAGGGAGGGGGAGCTAAAAACAAGAGGGCAAAGGTTTATAATCAGAGATTTAAAAGGACATCAGGGGCAGCCTCTCACAACATTTAACAAGTATCGAGAAGACCATTTGAATGACCAAGGCAGAAAAGGCTGCGGACCAATGGGGTTAGTATTGCTGGGTAGCTGCTGGTCAGTATGGACATGGTGGGCCGAAGGGCCTGTTTCCATGCTGTGACTCTGTTTGATAAACAGTGGGGTCACATTTGATCCCCCCGCTCCCCCCAATCCACAGGAACAATTCCAGAGCCCATAGCACCGACTATGATAATCACAGCGTCCGGTCCCTCTCCAGCCATCTCTTCTGAAAACTCTCCCACACTCCCTCCCTCCACCCCTCCCTCCCTCCCTGCCTCACCTGCCCCTCATGCCAAACACTTCCCATTTCCACTGTCCTCCCTCCCTACCCCTCCCTCCACCCCTCCCTACCCCTCCACCTCTCCCTCCCTCCACCTTCTCTCCCTCCACCCCTCCCTACCCCTCCACCTCTCCCTCCCTACCCCTCCACCTCTCCCTCCCTTCCCCTCCACCCCTCCCTCCACCCCTCCCTACCCCTCCACCTCTCCCTCCCTACCCCTCCCTCCACCAACCCTCCCTCCCCCTACCCCTCCCTCCACCCCTCCCTACCCCTCCGCACCTCCCTCCACCCGTCCCTATCCCTCCACCCCTCCCTACCCCTCCACCTCTCCCTCCCTCCACTCCTCCCTCCGCACCTCTCCCTTGTCTCTCCCCTCCTCCCTCCCCATTCCCCTTCATCCTCTCCCTCCCTCTTACCCCTCCCTGCAGCCGTTCCCCCCCCCCCGTCCATTCTGCTGCACCTCCCCCTCCCCCCCCCCCCCCCCCCCCCCCCCCCGGGATCTCGGGGACATCCCTCCAGCCCGCCCGGCAGTTGTCAGGTTGACTCACCTTCAGCCCCGGAGCTGCAGCAGGGCGCGGCTGGGAGCGAGAGTGACCAATGAGAGTAGAGCTCTGTGATGAGTCATCGGTTGCTGGGCAGAGTGTGGCCGCTGAGGTTGGTTTCTCACTCCGATGTGCCCTGGAGCTGCTGCTGCTGCCCCCTAAAGGCAACACTAACAACGGCAGCGCCCAGTGCCCTGTGCCCTGACCCAGTGGAGGGGACAGAGAGAGCGCCCTGTGTCAGTGGGGGCAGGGGTACCCTGTGCCAGTGGACAGCACAGAGGGAGTATCCTTGTGCCAGTGGAGGGGACAGGGGGATTGCTCTGTGACAGTGAACATGACCGGGGGGGATTGCTCTGTACCAGTGGAGAGGACAGAGGGAGTGCCCTGGTCTCCCCACAAGTTCAAGTATCTGCTTGTGCCTTGGGAGAGTAAAGAACAATATACTGGCAATGGGGGCAGTTCAAAGGAACTTCACCAGGCTGCCCTCTGGGTGAGAGGGTTGTCCTGTCTAGAGAGGTTAGACAGGTTTCTGTATTCTCTGGAGTTTATAAGAATGAGAAGTGGCCTCATTCAGACATACAAGATTGTCATCAACAGGGTAGATGTTGAGATGTTTCCCCCAGTGAGAGAGACACAAACAAGGGGGCACAGTTACAAGATAAGGGGCCAGTCATTTAAAACCAGGCGGCAGAGAAATTTCTTCTATCAGAGGGTGGTGAGTCTCTGGATTTCTCTGCCCCTGAGGGTGCTGGGGGCCAGATCATTAGAGATATTTAAGGTGGAGAAGTATTTGAAAGATCAGGGTTAGGGTTACAGCTATTTCCATCTGTTCTCTCTCTGGTGCATCTGTTCCCCTCTCTTAGTCCCTTTCTCTGTCTCTCTTCATCTGTCTCTCCCTCTGTCTCCCTCTCTCCATCTCACTTTCTCTCTCTCTGTCACCCCCTCTGTCTCTCTCTCTTTCACTCCCCATCTCTCTCTCTCTGTCTCTTTCCCTGCCTTTTTCTCTGATTATCTGTTTCTCTCCTGCTCTGTCTCTCCGTCTCTCTCTGTCCATCTCCTGCCCAATGTACCTCTCTCTCTCTCTCTGTCTCTCGGTCTCTCTCTGTCTCTCTCTCTGTCTCTCTCTCTCTCTCTCTCTCTCTCTCTCTCTTTCACTTTCTCTGTACCGTCCTCTCTCTGACCATTTCCCTCCATCTGTCTCTCACACACACACAGAGCTGAGGACTGGTTTAAGCTTTGCCTGACCACTGTACCTGTCACAGTGATGTCCGGCCAAGTCTCATTGGACGGTGCCATCCGGCAGCCCCTCCCCCGGGAAACTCCCTGTGACCGGGGCGTGAGGCTGAGTCATTCCATCCGACACTGACGTGAAGCTGGAACTGGAATCTGAAACAGATAGTGCTGGAAATGCTCGGCTGGTGAGGCAGCGCCAGTGGGGGGAGAGTCAACCTTCCTGACCCAACCTCCACCCAGCTGCCTCCAGCAGCTCCAAGCAGGACACGGGCTAAAGGGCAGCACTTCAGGGCTTGGACAAAGCTTGGTGTGGGGGGTGAAGACACGGAAGACTGCTGATGCTGGAATCTGGAAGAACTCAGTGGGTCGAACAGCATCTGTGGAGGCAATAGGTGTGTCAAAGTCTCGGGTGCAGACCCTGCATTAGACCCTGCTTTCTGATGCAGGGTCTAGACCTGAAACCTTGACATACACTTTTGCCTCCACAGATGCTGCCTGAGTGTTCCAGTGTTCTGTGTATTTTGTTGGTGTTATAGGTCATAGGGCTGTGGGATTAAAGTGCAGAGGTCATGGGGCTCCCAGATTCAGTCTCCCTACCTCAGAAAGGATGTACTGGGCACAGAGGGAGTGCAGCACAGTTTCACCAGTGATCCCAGGGTCAGTGGGTTTGCCGAATGAGGAGAGATCACATCAACTGGGACTGTGTTCTCCAGAGTTTGGAAGCATGGGAGGAGAGCTCACCAACAAAATTCTGACAGGGCTTGGCAGGCTGGATGCAGAGAGGGAGATTCCCCCCGGCTGACTGGTCTGGGTCTAGGGGCCGTCTCAGAATAAGGGGTGGGCTGGGAGGAGGGAAGGTGGTGAATCTTTGGAAGTCTCTCCCCCCAGAGAGCGGTTGAGGCTCAGTCACTGAGATCATTCAACTCTTGTGATGTATTTATCTCCTCCCCTTGGCCTTGGGAGGGGCAGGGGATGGAGTGTGGACGGCGAGAGGGAGGGGTGGGGTAGTGATGAGGAGAGGGAGGGGTTGGGACAGGCATGGGGAGAGGGAGGGGTTGGGACAGGCATGAGGAGAGGGAGGGGTTGGGACAATGGATGGGGAGAGGGAAGTTGGGGCAGTGAAGGGGGGGAAGGGGGAGGGTTGGGACACGGAGGGAGAGTGTTGGGATGGTGATGGGAGGGGTTGGGTGGTGATTGGGAGGGAGGTGGAGGGTGGAGAGGGTGAGAGTGGGGACAGGGAGGGTGAGGGTGGTGAAATGGGGGGAAGATGGGGACAGAGAGGGTGAGGACAGAGGGGGGATTGGGACAGTGAGGGTACGGATGGAGAGGGGAGGGTGGGGATGGAGAGGGGAGGGTGGGGATGGGGGGTACGGATGGAGAGGGGAGGGTGGGGATGGGGGGGTGGGGATGGAGGGGAGGGTGGGGATGGGGGGTGGGGATGGAGAGGGGAGGGTGGGGATGGGGGGGTGGGGATGGAGGGGGGTGGGGACAGGGAGGGGGAGGGTGGGGATGGAGAGGGGGAGGGAGGGGACAGGGAGGGGCAGTGGAGGGACAGGGAGGGGGGAGGGTTGGAATGGTTGAAATACCTCTCAGAGTTTTGATTTTCTGTAACCAGCCTCATCCCCTCCTCCCTCTGTCTCCCCGCAGTGAGAACCCCCCACGCCCCCCGCCAGTCCCTCCCCCCGCACACTGGTCCTGAGCCAAGATTTAGAACCCTGCCCCCTCACTGTGTGCACAGCCCGGGCCCGTGTATGGGGACCCGGGCCTGTGTACAGGGACCTGGGGCTGTGTATGGGAGCCCAGGCCTGTGTACGGGGACCTGGGCCTGTGTATGGCAGCCCGGGCCTGTGTTTGGGAGCCCAGGTCTGTGTACAGGGACCCGGGTCTGTGTACGTTGACCCGGGGCTGTGTACGGGAGCCCGGGTCTGTGTACATTGACCCGGGCCTGTGTACGGGGACCCGGGACGGGGTAGTTTCGAGCTGTTGCTGTGGAGATGGGAACAGCAGCAGGCTGCAGTGATGAGGTCAACATGCTGCTAATCCACTCCCTGGAATTCCCCGTCACCGTCCACAGTCCAACCTGCTCCCTGGCTGCTCTCCAGCCTCTTCCCAGAAGTTGCTTCCCTCAAACACGTGTTGGCATGGATCCCACCCCAGGCTTGCAACCTCTGGCTGGTTTCAGAACCTTCTCCCAGTTCACCCACTCCAGTGTGTACCTCACGTGTTCTGGCTCAGGCTGAAACTCACAGCCAGGGTCAGGGAACAGTGACCGCCCACAGCTCTGTGTCCCAGGGTCGGGAATACAGACCAGGCTCGGAACCAGGGTCAGGGAACAGTGACCGCCCACAGCTCTGTGTCCCAGGGTCGGGAATACAGACCAGGCTGGGAACCAGGGTCAGGAAACAGTGACAGCCCACAGCTCCGTGTTCCAAGGTCGCGAATACAGACCAGGATTGGATCTAGTCTCAGTGAACAGCTGCTCTCCATCCCTGTGCCAGTGAGCTCCCTCCAGCTGTTGGGGTTGATCGTGTTGGTGTGCATACGAATCGGGAGCAGGCAGAGGCCACTCAGCCCTTTGAGACTGCTCCCCATTCAATAAGGTCATGGCTGATTGGTGTAACCTCAACCCTGCATTACCCTTACGCCAGTAACCTTTCACCCCCTGCCGTTCGAGTATCCACCTACCTCTGCCTTAGAAATAACCCAAGGCTCTGCTTCCTTTTGAGGGAGACTCGCCGCCCTCAGAGTGAAAACATTTCACCTCATCTCTGTTTTAAGTGGTAACCTCTCATTTGTAAACGGTGACCTTTTGTTCCAGACTGTCCCACAAGAGCGAGCATCCTCTGCACTCCCACCCTGTCCACACCCCTCAGGACCTCATATGTTCCATTCAGGAACTAAACTCCGGTGGACAAGTCCAGCCTGTCCGAGCTTTCCTCACAGGACAAACCCCCTCCCCCCCACCAACAATTCTAGTCCAACAAACTTTCTCCAAACTGCTTCCAATACAGTAACACCTTCCTCAAGGAACCCAACACTAGAGCGGTGCGGGGAGGTTGAAGCTCATCTGCCAAGGTGTTGGGCACAGGAAGACAGTATCGAAAAGCAGCAGAAGATGAGAAAGAGCAAAATGACAAGAAATGGGAAGTAATTAGACTGGCCCGGACTGAGGTAGAACCCAGGGAGGTCCAGGATAGGTTCATGGGGCACAGCCACAACACAACGTGTGTATTAAGTGGTTGGTGAGCTGGGCAAAAGGGTGGGAATGGGATCTAAATATTCCTGGATACAGGGTGTTGGGGAAAGTCAGGGACGGGAGGGAAGGAGGGAGGGTCAGTATGTTAAGGAGATTGGAGAGGGTGTCCTGGAACCATCGAGGACAGAATGTGTCTGTTTAGATTGGGGAAACAGTAGGGGAGAGGTTGCACCAGTGGGACCTTCTAGAGACTGATAACTGGAGCTGGGGGAGGGAGGGGGAAGATGTTGAAGAGCAAGGGGAAGATGGGGAAATTGCAAAGACGCAAGAGATTCTGCAGATGCTGGAAACTGCAGCAACACACAAAATGCTGGAGGAACTCAGCCAGTCAGGCAGCATCTTCGGAAGGAAATAAACGGTCGACATTTTGGGTCAAGATGCTTCATCAGGACCATCAAGGAAATTGCAGAGATGTGCAAGACCCACAGAGTATGGGTAATTTGGGGGAGGGGGCGGAGAGCACAGGGTATTGATAATGGGTTGGGGGGGCCTTCTGCTACCCAGATAGAGATTGGGTGGTAACAGATGGTCAGCAGTGTTGGAAGTGTGTTCAAGAGGAACTCAATGTGTTTCTGACCCAGTGAGGAAGTCGCTTTGCTGCACTTGGTTCTGGGGAACGAGCGGACCAGGTGATGCAGGTATCAGTGGGGAACATCCAGTAAACACTGATCATAATATCATAAAGTTTTGACTAGCAATAGAAAGGGATACAGACCATTCTAAAGTAAAGATAGTCAATGAGATGAGGAAGATCCAGCCCGGGTAAACTGGAAAAAAAGGTTTGGTAGAGAAACCTGTAGCTGAACAATGGGAGGGTTGTGCAGTGGGGATGTTTCACCTACTGTCTGGGTATATTACATGGGGAGGGAAGGGAAATTAAAGCCCGAGCTCTCTGATGACCAAAGGAGCAGAGGAATCCCACGTACCCCCAGGTCCCTCTGTTCCTGCTGCATGTTGCATTGTTCATATTTTACCTTTAGAAATGTAACACGGCACGTTTACCTGGATTAAACCACCCGCCTCCTCTCCACCCGTTCCCACACCCTCTTCTCACCTTGTTCACAGTTCACCCCCTGCCTCTTCTGCACAGTCTGCAGATTTGGAGCCCAGGGACCCCGGAGCACCAGCTGTTGGGCGTGAGGCAGCAGTCAGGAAGTGAGGGCGGTGAGTGAAGCCCAGGGCAGGGCAGCGGGGATCGTGCCCACTGGGTCTGCCCCTTTGTCTGCATCCCAGGCTCCATAAACCCAGGGTCTATGCCATGGGGTTCGTACCCACAGGGTTTGTGCCACAGGGCTAGGACCACAATGTGTGCTCTCGGGGTCCGTGCTCCCGAAGTGTCTGCCTGTGGGGCCACTGACAGGTCCATGCCCCAGTATCTGTGTCCCCACGCTATGTACTCCCCAGGATCTGTGCCTCCACATTCAGCATGTTATTCTTTGCCATTTCCACCAGCCACAAGTTTCCCTCCGCACCGCACCCCGCCCCCCCCCCCCTTTCAGGCTTTCTGCAGGGACCACTCCCTCCTTGTCTGCTATCCCTCCCCTCCCCTCCCCGCCACCATAGGAGGTGCAACACCTGACCCTGCACCTCCTCCTCCGTCACCACCAGAGATTCACCTGTGCCTCCTCCAACCCATTTGACTGCATTCAGTGCTCCCGATGTGGCCTCCTCTACACCGGCAGACGCTGTGCTCTGTCCACAACGGCCATCTCGAGCTTCCAGTCACATGTCACAGCAACTCCCCTCCCCACTCCCACACCAACCCGTCGGTCCTCGCCCCTCCCCACTGCCATTGGGAGGCCAAATACAAATGACCACCACCCCATATTCCACCTGGGCAGTCTACAACTGAAGGTATGGACATTGAACTTTCAGATTTCAGGTAACCGTTAGCCTATGTGTTCCCCTCTGACTTCTACCTGCCCAGCCAGGTTCTCTCTCCCTTTGTACACTCCCCCCTCCCATTACCCAGTTCCTTTCCCCTCCCCCACCTGCTCCCACCTGCCCAGCATCTCACACACCTGTCTGCCTGGGGTTCTCCTTCCTTGGGCCACCCTTCCTGTCCCCTACCCCACTGGTTCCATCTTTCACCCACAGCCTCTGTCTCTGAGCTCCTCCCCCCCCACCTGGATCCACCCATCACCTACAGCCCTGTTCACTCCCCCCCCCCCCCCCCACCTCACCTCTCCACACAGGCTCTCCCCCCTCTACACACGCGGTTCTGACCCGAACTGTTGGCTATCCCTTTGCCTCCACAGATGCTGCTCGACCTGCTGAGTTTCTCCAGCAGATTATGTTTTGCTCCGGGATCTCTGTCTCCAGGATGTGTGCCCTCGGGATCTCACCCCCAGGGTGTCTGTCCCCCGGTCTCACCCCCAGGATCTCTGACCTCAGGGTCTCTGACACTAGCCCGTGTCCCCAGGGTCTCTGTCCCCAGGGTCTCTGACACTAGCCCGTGTCCCCAGGGTCTCTGTCCCCAGCGTCTCTGACACTAGCCCGTGTCCCCAGGGTCTCTGTCCCCAGGGTCTCTGACACTAGCCCGTGTCCCCAGGGTCTCTGTCCCCAGGGTCTCTGACACTAGCCCGTGTCCCCAGGGTCTCTGACACTAGCCCGTGTCCCCAGGGTCTGTCCCTGCCCTCCTGCTCCCACACTTTCGGTTTCCGTCATTACAAACTCCGCTCCCTCCATCCTCCCGGCAACTGATGACGTGATCTTAACTCCTCCCCTGATTGGACAGAATGAAATATTTTCGAACTTTATTTCCAAAAGACTCAAACTCCTCGGACGTCTTCTGCCCAGACACCGATGACGCACAGCCGGCTCGGATTATGATTGGACGAGGACATAGCACGGACCAATCAGCGTGCACTCCGGGGATGAACCTGCCCGGCGCCGCGCAGAGTCTGCAGATCGTCCGGGAGCGGCGAGCGGAGCGGTGGGATCGTGCTGTGCACCGGCGGAGGGCTCGGAGACTCGGGACAACACTGATCGGGAGGGAGTAACGATGCTACGACTAATCCTGCTGGTCCTCCTGTGTGGGGGCGTCTCCGCAGGTGGGTGACAGTGGAGAGGGGGTGGGGGTGGTCAGCTGGGCACCCAGACCCCGGTCAGTGGCTGAGGGGTCCCACACCGCCCAGCCTCTCAGTGGGTTTCGGTTTGGGGGGGAGGGAGGGATGGGTTAACCTCGCCCCTTCGCTGACCTGGGCCTGAACAGTGTCACTGAACATGTGGACAGTGGGATACCACAGGTCTGGTCAGCACTGGGGGGGAGGGGGTTATGGGGTGGCACAGGAAGAGCCCATTCAGCCCTCTGTGCCTCTGCTGGGGTATTGCTCTCCCCGGACACGAGAAGGAGTGAGACATGGCCGTGCAGGGGGCATTTACACAGCTTGGAGGGCCAGAGGGCGGGCAGGGGGTCGGACTGGGCAGTGGGAGGCAGGTTGAATGTGGTACAGGCAGGTAGGAGGAGAGGCACCTTGGCAGAGTGAAGGAGGGGCTGTGGGTTAGAGACTTGTCCTTTCCATCCCTTCCACCCCGTCTCTGCAGGTGGAAACTGTTCTCACCCTCCCAGTTCTGAGGATGGGTCTTTGACCTGAAACATTAACTGTTTCCACGGGTGCTGCCCCGAGCTGTTCAGGGTTTCCAGCTCTTTCTGTTTCTGTTGTTGAAGGAGGTTTGACGGGTGAAATGGTGGAGCGGAGGGAGTGCAGACCAGAGGGAGCTGGGTGTGGGAACACAACGTCCCTTGTACCTCAGGGCCTGTTGAGGGCGGTTGGTGAAGCTCCCGGGATTCACAGAGAGGTACAGGAACAGTCAGGCCACGGTGAAACACTGGACTGGTCTCTGGTCCTGGGAACGATGGGAGAGTCTGTGAGGGTGCTCCCTGAGATGGGGAAGCTATAGGGTGGGGTGGGGGAAGCTGGGGATGTTCTCCCTGGAGCAGAGATAGTTGAGGATGGGTTTGGAGAGGGGAGGGGGAGCAGAGGCTTCCATCAGCAGGGCGGAGGGAGAGATGTCCAGATGAGCACAAATCGCCAAGACTGGTGCTGGTAAACAGGATTAATGAGGATGGGTATGGAGAGTTATCATGGACACTGTGGGCCGAAGGGCCTGTGCTCTGGGACTACATGAGATTTAATGGGGGGGGGGGGGAGTGAGAAAAAGTTGTTGCTGACACTGGGGGGCTGATGCTGAGCATATTTACAGGGCCAGGCACCACCAGCATTCACAGTCAGAAAGCTTCACACCACTCTACACCCGGCCTGCTCCCTGCAGCTCACACCAACACTGGCCCTTCCTTGGGGCTTCACACCCCTCACTGTGGTCACAACTGCCTCCCAGTGCCCACTGCTCACGGCATGCAGATGCAAAGGTCACCTGGACACCAGTGGGGACCAGATCCAGGTCTGTTCTAGCCTGCATCAGCTGGGAGGGTGAGATGTCACAGTTTGGGAGGTCAGTGACTCCCCCCACCAGACCAGACCCCGAGCTCTCTGTCAGCCCACAGAAATAGGGAAAGAGACATTGACAGAGCACCTTCTCAGCACTGCAGCCCCTGAAGACAGCTCCACCCACCTCCTCCACCCCAGCAGAGACCTCCCTGCCCACCACCTGCCCCTACAGAGACCCCCCCCCCCCACACCTCCCCTCCAATAGCCACAGGTGATTACCAGAAGACTGGAGGGTGGCCAATGTTCTGCCTTCATCTAAGAGGGGCTGCAGGGACAAGCCAGAGAACTACAGGCTGGTGAGTCTAACATCAGTGGTGGGAATGTTACTGGAGGGAATTCTGAGAAACAGGATCTGCCTGCCTTTGAAAAGGCAAGGACTGATTGGGGATAGTCAGCGTGGCTTTGTGCATGAGAAATAGTGTCTCAGGAATTTGACTGAACTTTTTCAAGAGGATTGATGAGGGAAGGGCAGTAGATGTGGTCTACATGGACTTTCGCAAGGCCTTTGACAAGGCCCCACGTGGTAGGCTGGTCCAGAAGGTGAGATCATGTGGGATCCAGGGTGAGCTGGCCAATTGGATCCAACATTGGCCTGCTGGAAGGAGGCAGAGGGTGGGGGTGGAGGGTGTGTTTCAGATTGGAGGCCTGTGACCAGGGGTGTGCATCAGGGATCAGTGCTGGGTCTCCTCATATATGTTCTTTCTTTTTCAATCTTTTTATTAGTTTTCAAATTAATACAGATTAATATATCAATGTTTATACATGTAATACAAAGAGATCAGGAGAACAATCATGACATGGATAATCATAAAGAACAAAATATTTTAAAAATCTGTAGATCCAACGATCTGTTAGTGAATGAATATAATATAAAAGATTTATTATAAAATATAAAATAAAGAAAAAAACCCAAAACAATAAGAAAAACTATAAACAATATATCAAACCAAACTAAGCTAAAGAAAAAATTGTTTTAAAAAAACAGGAAAAAAACTGGACTAAAATTTCTCAGTAGAAACAGAGCAATATTATGTCATCAACTCCATTCCTCTAAATTGAAAGGTTATTATAAGGGGATCTATATCATGTGAAAATATTGAATAAATGGACTCCAAACTTCCTCAAATTTAAGCGAAGGATCAACAGTACCACTCCTCATTTTTCCCAAGTTTAAACATGATATAGTTTGAGAGAACCATTGAAAAGTAGTCGGGGGTATTGGATCCTTCCATTTAAGCAAAATGGATCGTCTGGCCATTAATGTAACAAAGGCAATCATATGGTTAGCAGAGGCAGATAGTTGGCCAGACTCTATCCTTGGTAAACTAAAAATTGCAGTGATAGGGTGAGGTCGTAAATCAATCTTCAATATATTTGAAATAATGTTAAAAATATCTTTACAGTATTTTTCCAAAAGAGGACAGGACCAAAACATGTGTCAAAGAAGCCACATTCGATTTACATCTGTCACATATCGGATTTATATGGTGATAAAAACGAGCTAACTTATCTCTTGACATATGGGTCCTGTGAACTACCTTAAACCGTATCAACGAGTGTCTGGCACACATTGAAGGTGTATTAACTAAATGAAGAATTTTCTTCCAAGTCTCTGTAGGTAAAGGTGTCTGGAGTTCACTTTCCCATTCATTCTTAATTTTGTCCTGAACGAATGTTCTGAACGAATTTTCATAATTAAATCATAGATTATTGCTATCAAGCCCTTCTGATAAGGATTAAAATCAAAAATTTTTTTCCGTAATTTCAGTTTTGTAAGGTGTGGGAAAAGAGGGTATAGTGGCTTTTAAAAAATTTCTAATTTGCAAATATCGAAAAAAGTGTGATCTCGGCAAATTGTATTTATTAGACAATTGTTCAAAAGATGAAAAACAGTTATCAATGAATAAATCACAAAACATACGATTCCCTTCATTTTCCATATGGAAAAAGCTGAGTCAACTCTGGATGGTTGAAAGAAAAAATTAGATTAAATGGGACTTGACAGGTTAAATTTATTCATCCAAAAAATTCACGAAATTGAAACCATATTCGTATTGTATGTTTAACAATTGGGTTAGTCATATGTTTACTCAATTTGGTAAGTGCAAAAGGGAGTGAAGCTCCTAAAATAGAAACTAATGAACATTCAAGGACTGATTGGGACTCAAGGTGGACCCATTTGGGGTGTTGAATTACATCTGAATCTTGTATCCAAAAAATTAAATACCTAATATTGATTGCCCAATAACATAACCTAAAGTTAGGCAAGGCCATACCACCATCCTTTTTTAATTTTTGTAAATATTTCTTACTTAGCCTTGGGTTTTTATTCTGCCAAATATATGAAAGAATTTTAGAATCAATAGTGTCAAAAAAAAGATTTCGGGAAAAAAGTTGGAATCGCTTGAAATAAATATAAAAATTTTGGTAAAATATCCATCTTAACCGCATTAATTCAGCCTACCAATGATAGAGACAGTGGGGACCACCTAGTAAATAATTGTTTAACATGGTCAATTAAAGGCAATAGATTAGCTTTAAATAAGTCCGTATGTCTCTTAGTAATTTTAACACCTAAATACATAAAATAGTCAGTTACCAATCTAAAAGGTAATTGGCTATAAGTTGGGGTTTGCATATTTAATGGAAAAAGTTCACTCTTATTAAAATTTAATCTATAGCCAGAAAGAACACTGAACTGATCTAGTAGTGATAGTACTGCGGGGATAGATTCATCTGGATTAGAAATATAAAGTAACAAGTCATCTGCATATAAAGAGATATCTTATGAATCTTCTGTCCACGAGTAATACCACATATATTTGAAGAATCCTGAAGACCAATAGCCAAAGGTTCTAAAGCAATATCAAATAATAAAGGGCTTATCGGGCAGCCTTGTTTAGTTCCTCGACAAAGCCTAAACAAAGGAGACCTCTGATTATTAGTAAGTATTGAAGCCATAGGTGCATAATAAATCATTTTAATCACAGATATAAATTTAGGACTAAAATTAAATTTTTGAAGTGTAGTGAATAGCTATTCCCATTCAACTCTGTCAAACACCTTTTCAGCATCTAGTGAAACAACACATTCTGGGCTTTGGGATGAAGGGGTATATATAATATTAATTAATCTCCTAATGTTAAAATGTAGATAATGATTCTGAATAAATCCTGTCTGGTCTTCAGAGATAATTTGTGGAAGAACCTTTTCCAATCTAAAGGGTCTCCTCATATATGTTAATGATTTGGATGAGAGTGTCGGGGGTGTGGTCAGGCAATGTGTGGGTGACACCATCACACCATTGGTGTGGGGGACGGTGAGGAAGGTTGTCTAAGGTTACAACAGGATCTGGATCAACTGGGGAAGTGGGCCCAGGAATGGCAGACGGAGTTTAATTTGGACAAGTGCAAAGTGTTGCATTTTGGGAAGTTAAACCCGGTGGGACTTGCACTGTGTGGCAGGGTAGCAAGGACAGGCCAGGGAACCACAGGCCGGTCAGCCTGACTTCAGTTGTAGGAGGGAGTTCTGACGGACAGGATCTTCCATCACTAAGATAGTCAAGGCCTGATCGGGAATAGTCAGTGTGGTTCTGTGTGTGGGAGGTCATGTCTGACAGATCTTTTGGAGTTTTTCGAAGAGGTAACTAAGGGGATAGATGAAGGTAGGGCAGTGGATGTTGTCTACGCAGACTTTAGTAAGGCCTTTGAAAAGGTCCCGCATGGCAGGCTGATCTGGGAGGTTAGGTCGCATGGGATTCGGGGCAAGCTGGATTCAGAATTGGCTCTGACAGGAAGCAGAGGGTGATGGTTGAAGGTTGATTCTCCGACTGGAGGCCTGTGACTAGTGGGGTGCCCCAGGGGTCAGTGTTGGGACCTCTGTTATCCATTATGTATGTAAGTGACTTGGATATAAATGTACATGGCACAATTAGCAAGTTTGCTGATGACACTAGATTAGGGGGACGATGGTGAAGCAGGTCACAGTGACTTACAAGGAGATCTTGATCAGTTGGGGAGATGGGCTGAGGAATGGCAAATGGATTTCAACTGAGTTAAGTGGGAGGTGATGCATTTTGGACAGTCAAACCAGGGTAGAACTTGTGCAGGGAATGGCAGGGCACTGGCGAGTGTTGTGGAACAGAGGGACCCAGGAGTACATGTGCACAGTTCACCGAAAGCGGCCGCACAGATAGGGTGGTGAAGAAGGCGTTTGGCACCCTGGCCTTCACCAGTCAGGGCTTCGAGGTTAGGAGTAGGGACATTATATTGCAGTTATACAAGCCATTGGTGAGGCCACACTTGGAGTATTGTGCACAGTTTTGGTCCCCCTGTTATAGGGAAGACGTTGTCAAGCTGGAGAGGGTGCAGAAGAGATTTACGAGGATGCTGCCTGGACTGGAGGGCCTGAGTTACAGGGAGAGGTCGGCCTCGCTGGATCTTTATTCCCTGGAGCGCAGAAGAATGAGGGGCAACCGCATAGAAGTTTATAAATTCATGAGGGGTATGGATAAGGTGGACGGTCGCCATCTTTTCCCCAGGGTTGGGGAGTCCAGAACTAGAGGGCACAGATACAAGATAAGAGGGGGAAGATTTAAAAGAGAGCTGAGAGGTAACGTCTTTACACAGAGGGTGGTGAGTGCCTGGAATGAGCTGCCAGAGGAAGTGGTCGAGGTGGGTACAATTGCAACATTAAAGAGGCATTTGAATAGGTACATGGAGGGGAGGGGTTTGGAGGGTTCTGGGCTGAACATGGGCAACTGGGACTAGCAGGGAGGATGCTGTGGTTGGCATGGTCCAGTTCGGCTGAAGGGCCTGTATCAGCTGTATTACTCTGACTCTGGTCCATGACTCTAAGATGTATGCCATGAGCCTTCTTCACCACCTTGCTGCTTTCAGGGAACTATGGACTTTAACCCCAAGGTAGATCTGTTCATCAACATTCCTTCATGCTTCCCATTCACGGTGCATGCCCTACCCCATCCCCTTGGACTTGTTGGAATTAAATTCCGTCAGCCAATGCTCTGCCCAACTTTCCATCCATTCAATAGACGACTGCAGTGATGGACAACCTTCTGCCCTGTCCACAACACCACCAATTTTCGTGTTATCTGCAAACCTACTTATTGAACCTCTGAAGTTCACACCCAGGTCATTAATATATATTACAAGCAACAAAGCTCCCAGCACTGGTCTCTGCGGCACACCACTGGTCACAGACTGTCCATCAGAACAGCCTCCTTCCAGCACTGCCCTCTGCCCCCATCACCAGGCCAGGTTTGGATCCACGTAGCCAGCCCACCCCGGATCCCGTGTGTCTCATCCTGCTGGACCAGCCCACCACACGGGACCATGTCAGTGCCTTACTCGGCTCATACAGACAACATCTCCCACACACATCATCAGGTTCCTGAGCCACCACCTCGAAAAACCCAATGAAGTTAGTGAGACAGGACTTGCCGCACACAGAGCCACGTTGATAACCTCGATCAGCCGCTGCCTTTCCAAATGTGCACAATTCCTGTCCCTAGGGTTTTCTCCAACAATTTCCCCACCGCTGACATCAGGCTCACTGCCCCACAGTTACCCGGTTTATCGCTGATGCCTTTGTTAAATAAAGGAACATGATCTATGCTCCATTCTGGTACCTCAGCTGTGGCAGCCGGGGTGCGGGTCCCCCCGGGGGCGCGGGTCTCCGGGTCCCCCCCCCCTCCCCCCGGGGGCGCGGGTCTCCGGGTCCCCCCCCCCTCCCCCGGGGGCGCGGGTCTCCGGGTCCCCCCCCCCTCTCCCCCGGGGGCGCGGGTCTCCGGGTCCCCCCCTCTCCCCCGGGGGCGCGGGTCTCCGGGTCCCCCCCCCTCTCCCCCGGGGGCGCGGGTCTCCGGGTCCCCCCCCTCCCCCGGGGGCGCGGGTCTCCGGGTCCCCCCCTCCCCCCCGGGGGCGCGGGTCTCCGGGTCCCCCCCCTCCCCCGGGGGCGCGGGTCTCCGGGTCTCCGGTCTCTCTGACTCTCTGCTCCGGTTCCAGGCTCTCACTCTCTCCGTTATTTCTACACGGGGGTGACCCCGGGGCCGGGGGTCCCCGAGTTTGTGACGGTCGGTTATGTGGACGAGGAGCAGATCGATTACTACGACAGTGAGTTGGGGCGGGCGGTGCCCCGTCAGCGGTGGATGGCGGAGAGTCAGGGCCCCGAGTACTGGGAGCGGGAGACACAGAACATGCGGGGCACGGAGCAGGTGTACAAGGTGGACATCCAGACCCTGCAGGAGCGGACCAACCAGACCGGGGGTGAGTGGGGAGCCCGGACCGGACGTGGGGGGAACCACCCGGGTAGAGGGGGGCGGAAGAGGAAGGAACCACCTGGGGAAGCGGAAGGGGAAGCAACCACCTGGGGAGGGTGAGGGGGGGGAGGGAGGAACCACCCGGCGAGGGGGGGCGGAGGGGGAAGGAACCACCTGCGGGGGGGGGGGGGAGAAGGAAGGAAACGCGGGAGGGAGGAACCACCCGGGAAGGGGGGGGAGGGGGAACCACCCGGGGAGACCCCCCCCCCCCCCCCCCCCGGTGACGGACGGTGTGTTGCAGGGATCCACACGATCCAGCAGATGTACGGCTGTGAGCTCCGGCAGGACGGCTCCACCGCCGGGTTCTCGCAGTACGGCTGGGACGGGACGGACTTCATCAGCTTCGACAAGGAGCAGGGGGTGTGGGTGACCCCCGTGCCCTGGGGGGTCCCCACCAAGGAGAAGTGGGACCGGGACACGGCCGGGAACCAGCAGCTGAAGGGGTACCTGGAGCAGACCTGCATCGAGTGGCTGCAGAAATATGTCCTGGCCGGGGAGAGAGACCTCCAGCCAGGTGAGGGGGGTCAGTGTGTGTGGGGGGGGGTCAGTGTGTGTGGGGGGTCAGTGTGCGGGTGTGGGGGGTTCACTGAGTGTGTGGGGTCAGTATGTGGGGGTGTCAGTGTTCTGTGTGTGGCGGGGGGGTCAGTGTGTGGGGGGGGGGGGTCAGTGTGTGTGGGGGTGTCAGGGTGTTCTGTGTGTGTGGGGGCGGGTCAGTGTGCAGGGGGGGGTCAGTCTGTGTGTGTGTGGAGGGTCGTCTGTGTGTGGGGGGATGGTCATGATGTGTGTGTGTATGTGTGTTGGGTCAGTGTGTGTGGGAGGGTGTGTGTGTGCGGGGGGGTCAGTGTGTGTGCGGGGGTTGTCAGGGTGTTCTGTGTGTGTGGGGGGGTCTGGCTGTGTGTGTTGGGGGTTCTGTGCGTGGGGGGGCAGTTTGTGCGTGATGGGGGTGGTCAGTATCTGTGGGGTGGGTCAGTGTGAGGGGGGTAACTGTGTGTGGGGGAGTCAGGGTGTTCTCTATTTGGTGGGGTCTGAGTGTGTGGGGGGGTGGTCAGTATGTGGGGGTGTCTGTGTGTTGGGTCAGTGTGTGTGGGAGGGTTGGTGTGTGGGGGTGTCAGGGTGGCTGTGTGTGGGGGGGTGTCTGTATGTGGGGGGGTGGTGTGTGGGGGTTCAGGGTGTTCTGTGTGTGTGTAGGGGGGGTCAGTGTGTGTGGGGGAGGGTCCGTGTGTGTTTGTGTATGTGTGGGGGGGGCAGTTAGTGGGGGTGGGGACGGTGTGCGCGGGTGTCAGGGTGTTCTGTGTGTGGGGGGGCGGTCAGTGTGTGTGTGTGGGGGGAGCGGTCAGTGTGTGTGTATGGGGCTGTCATTGTGTTCTGTGTGTGGGGGGGTGGTGGTCAGTGTGGGGACTGTCAGTGTGTGGGGGGCGGTCTGTGTGGGGGCGTCATTGTGTGTGCGGGGGGTGTCAGTGTGTGCGGGGGAGTCAGTGAGGTGTCAGTGTGTGTGGGGGGGTCAGCGTGCACATGTGCGTCGGGGTCAGTGTGGGTGGGGTCAGTGCGTGGGGGTCTGTGGGGGTGTCAGTGTGTGTGGGGGGAGTTGGGTGTCAGTGTGTGGGTGGGGGTCAGCGTGTGGGGGGTCTGTGTGTGGGTGGTAAGTTTGGGGGTGTCAGTGTGCGTGTGGGGGGCTGTGTGGGGGTGTCAGTGATGGTAGTTCAGTGTGTGTGTGTGGCGGGGTCAGTGTGTGCAGGGGAGTCACTGAAGGGGATCAGTGTGTGTGGGGGCAATCAGTGCTTGTGGGGCAGGTCAGTGTGTGTGTGGGGGGGTTTCAGTGTGTGTGGGAGGTTTCAGTGTGTGTTTGGGGGGGGGTCAGTGCATGTGGGCAGGTCAGTGTGTGTGGGGGGGGTTTGTGAAAGGGCTGTCAGTGTGTGTGTGGGGGGGTCAGTGTGTGTGTGGGGGAGGTCAGTGTGTTATGGGGGGGTCAGCGTGTGTATTTATGTATCAGTGTGTGTGGGTTGCTTGGTGTGTGTCGGGTCTGGGGGGGTGTACTGTCTGGGGTGTTACAGTGTGTGTTAGGTGTGGGGAGGGTCTGGGGGTGTGGTGGATGTGTGTCGGTTGTGGGGAAGGTGTGAGGGGTGTGTGTGTCGGGTGTGGGGTTGTTGCAGAGTGTATGTCGGGTGTGGGGGTGGTCTAAGTGTGTGTCGGGTGTGGGGGAGTGTGTTGGGTCTGAGGGTGTGGAGCGGGTGTGTCGGGTGTGGGGGTGTTACAGTGTGTGTCGGGTGTGGTGGAGGTGTCGGGTGTGTGGGTGTTACAGTGTGTGTCGGGTGTGGGGGTGTTGCAGTGTGTGTGCTCCCCCCTCACTGCCTCCTGTCCCCCCAGATCGCCCCGAAGTGTCCTTCACCTCCTCCCGCGACGACAGCCGCCTCTCCTGTGTGGCCACCGGCTTCTACCCACAGTCCATCGAGGTGACTCTGCTGCGGGACGGCCGGGTCCTGGAGGAGACCAGTTCCCACGGGATCCTGCCCAATCACGACGGCACCTACCAGCTGACCAGGAGCGTGCGGGTGGACCCCGCGGACACGGCCCAGTTCTCCTGTCGTGTGGAGCACCGGGGTCTCCCCGAGCCACTTGTCCTGCTCCACGGTAAGATGCACTCAGAGGTCGTGCGGCCCAGTGCAGGGACAGTGAGGGCTCCCTGCTGACCCCTGGCCCAGCGCAGGGACACGGTGAGGGCTCGCTGCTGATGCCTGGCCCAGCGCAGGGACACGGTGAGGGCTCAGTTGTGCAGGGACACGGTGAGGGCTGACGAAGCTGGTCCCTCAGCCTGTTGGACAGGTGGGGTGGGGAGGCGGATGAACAGCCAGGGACCCTGATCGCTGTTCCTCACGGCTGCTTCTCTGTTTCTCCAACAGGTCGGAAATCCAGCTCCGTCCCTGTGACGGTCATTGCTGTGGTCGTGATCCTGATCATCCTGGTGGCCATCGCGATCGCTGTGGGAATCGTCGTCTACAAGAAGAGAGGTAGAGCTGGATGGAGATAGACTGTTCCCCTGGGGGAGGGGAGACTGGGGAGGGGGTGTCAACCCAGCATTTCTCAGCACCGCAAAACCCCCAACCCCAGCACCCCTGCCTCTCTGTACCCAAGGGTGTCACTATCCCCCCTCCCCCTCCCCCCCCCTTCCCCCTCCCCCCTCAGCCAGTCCCTCCCCCCTTCTCCCCTTCCCCCCCCACCGGACAGTGCCTTCCCAATGCCAACCCCCTCTGGGGGAAAACATTGTTCTCTCAGATCACTGCCAGTCCTCTGTCTGCTCCTCTGGTGTTGGGCACCTCTGCCCCGGGGACAGTTTCCCCCGACTTGCCCCACCTGTGCCTCTCATCAGCGTGTTCACCGCTACCTGGTGGACGATATCAGAGTAAATGGAGACTCTGGAGCCTCCCACCGCCCCCTCTGTCACCCGTCGGCTTTGTCCCGTCTGCCGTGGGGAGACTCTGGTGGTGTTACACTGGGCCGGGCCCCTTCTGGTCCTGTTCAACGTTTCTCCTTTCACCACTTGTACCTTGACCGCGGTTTGATCGGGGCTCAGACCCCACCGGGCAGGTACTGAATCCATCTGGTTATACGCTGGGGATGAGGGAGCTTTCTCACTGACTGTCTCTGTGTTTTACAGCGGAGAAGAAGGGCTACAATCCCACCAAAAGTAAGTTCACCGTTAATCACTGCTGGATCGTTGTGTTACTGTGCTTGTGTTCACTGTGTCTGATCAAGGGAACCAGGGCTGTCGGTCTGTGTGAGTGCCTGTGCACCCCACACCTGTCTGTGTCCGTTGTTCTGCCCGTGTCTGTGTGTGCGTTCCTGCGTCTGTGTGTGTGCCTGTGTCTGTACAGCGCCGTACTGTGTACATCTGTCTTTGTGTTTCACTGCGTTGGTACTAAATGTTTTCCCTCCTGTCCTTCTGTTCACAGCGACTGATAAAGGGGAATCCTCCTCCAACTCCTCCGCCACAGCCTGAGGTAGGAACCACGTGGGCGATGTTGGGCTTCCCAGCTCTGTCATCACCGCACAGCCTGGGAACTGAGAACCCCCGGTCCGGAGCCAGGATTCTCGGATGGGTTATAACTAGTCCCCACAGCACCTCACCCTGGGAATGGCCTCCTGCTCAGCTCCATTACAGGGAATCCAGTCCCCAGTTTTCTTGAACTTTGTCACAGGAGCTGTGTTTGTATCCAGGGTTACCCCCCCCCCCCCCCAACTGATCTTTTGTGGGGAGGGAGGATGCTTGAATTATGTTGTAGTGGAT
The DNA here is from genome assembly GCF_009764475.1 of Pristis pectinata. Taxonomy (NCBI): domain Eukaryota; kingdom Metazoa; phylum Chordata; class Chondrichthyes; order Rhinopristiformes; family Pristidae; genus Pristis; species Pristis pectinata. Next base: position 17,179,480 of record NC_067438.1, on the reverse strand, counting down.
GCTGAGAATTGGGAATCACTGAACATTATTCCCCGTGTCGGGGGATGTCTATGGGTGTTATTCCCTGTGTCGGTGGGTGTGTGTGGGTGGGATCGGTTCCCCGTGTCGGGGAGGCGTGGGTGACTGCGGGTCTTGTTCCCGGTGTTGGGGGCAGGGTGACTGCTGAAGTCCCTGGGTCTGCCTCGCTCTATAACCATCTCTCCCTCCTCCTCCTCCTCCAGGACCCTCCGCAGGAGATCCAGTGGACAGCAGGACGTTGATGAAGAAATCTCGTGGGGGAGGGGATTGGGTTGGGGGGGGGACAGAATGTAATCCTGGGGCTCTTGATGATGATCAACAGGGATCCTATGATTTGGGCTTTTATCTTCGTGCTTGGGGATACTGATAATTTGCTGATTTTACTGCAGGAGCCGGACTGTAATTTTGCTAAATGGCTTTAATCATAGTTGAAGTGAAGTGAAGGGGTTTAGTGGGGAACATCCCCGGTCAACACCTCGCCCTTGGTCAACATCTGGTCAGACTCACGATTGGATGAATGGGAGATCTACTCAGTCAAGTTTACCCTTGTCCAGAGTGGCTTCTGTCTCTGGTGGGGGCGGGAGGGGAGTGGACGGAGGGGACACGGTGACCCATGGGCTGTAGGAGGTGGTGGTGACCACATGGAGATCAGGAAACATGATTTTATGCTGGGGAGGGAGGGAGTGATGGTTTGTGGTTCACTGTCAAGGCTTTTCAATCCTGAATTCCAATAAAGTGTGTAACTCCAGCTCCCTGTGCGGGAATGTTTGTGGCGCTGGCAACATTGGGATTTGAAGGATGCAGCCACCAGGACTCTGGGCGAAGTGGGAATGATCTGCATGGCTGGTACTTGGCCCAGCTCGGTGCTACCGGGGGGGGGCGGTGGTGAGGGAGGAGCTGCATTTGGGATGTTACACACGGACCACACAATCCGTGGGAGGGGTGTGTGAGAAGACAGGGGGAGTGGTTGCTGCTGAGGCAACAGTGCGCAGGGAGAGAGCGGACGGGGCAACGGTGAACCGGTGCGTTGGAAAACCGATGTTCCTGGGAAGCTGCCCGTGAAGTTGGAAGTGAAGGATTCGTTTAATCGCACCATCATTTCCCCTGGCGAGCTCTGCAGCTTCTATGGGGGACATTCACTCGACCTTTCTCTGTTGTCTGTCAGCAGAACCATTCACAGCCCACTGTTACCGTCCCTGCCCTGTTACTCTGACCCCGTTTCTGCTCCTTTAACCAGTGTTCATGTGCTGCACTCGACACGTGCCCAGTGGTCAGGTTGGCCACCTTGCCTGCCAGTCTTACAACATAACCTGTAACCTCTCCTGTGGCCGGGACTGAGTTGCTTTTCCTCCTGTATGTTTGTACCAGATGGAATGTGCGACTGTTGTGGGTCCCATGTTGTCGTGTGAAACGGTTCTTTGAGGTCTTAAAGGTAGAGGAACTCTGGACA